>NC_034419.1:7777929-8077929 GCF_002078875.1 Numida meleagris | reverse complement strand
TCAGTTTTTGTAACATTTTTTTGTGAGTTAGACTCCCACTGCAGACAGTGAAAGCTCTGCATTCACAAAGAGTATTCGTACTCTTACCTTATAGATTTAGGCATATGTTGATGTATAACATAAAGAGGACTAAGCACTTATTTGTTTCTATTTATTTGTGCTAAATGTTGTCAAGCAAGTTTAGGTTTTGTACTAGTTTAGTACTGCTGTACTAGTGAATAGCACCAAGAGCACAGGATGAAGAGAAGTTGATTCTACTGGCAGACAATAAAATTGTACACAAATAATAAAGTTGCTTCTCCTATCTGCTTTGTGCCCAGACGGTCACAGTGTCTTACCGCCATGGAATAAGATTGCCATGACCATCAGAAGCTGAGTGCTTTTATTCAGTGTCACTTCCAAGATCCAACTGGTACTTGTGGATAATTCTTTGTGCAAAAATTTTCCAACTTGCAAAGCAGTGTGTTTATAGGAAGAATTAGATCAGCTTAAAGTAGTTTTGTTATCCAAAACATACCTTAAGTCTTCATGGAGGTAAAGAGAATGAAGGGAAATGGAGCAGACTTCTTTGGGTGTTTTGTTTTGTTTCATTTTGATTCTGAGTTTTGCTTTTTGAAATATAAACATCCTGATGTCTGACTGGATGAGTTTATTTTACAGCAGGCTATCGTTGAAGAAGAAGTTGTTAGGCAGGTAGGTTATCATCTTCCTACTCCTCAATTTGGGACTGAGGAACTGAACTTACTTTGCCTCTCTCTCTTTGTTCTTAATGCAGCTAGAATCATCTAAAGGGACCATTCTGCACATACTTTGAATTACTGAGATAATACAGTACCTTAAACTGAATTAATATCAGAAAATATTTAAATAATAAAATAATTGACCATGCTGATATTGCATTAATTTATTAGAAAATGATATTTTGTAGCAAAGGAAAACAAATCAGAGAAGTTAATGTTCATATTGCATAATGTAGAAATTTGCAGTATATTGAAGTATGTGTGTTGTATGTATAACATGTACACATTCCATTGCTCCTGTTGCCCATGTTTCTACTTGAGTGGTAAGACAAGGCTGATGAATATTATGATGTTTTTATTTTCAGATTGAAAATCTACAGGAGCAACTTAGGGACAAAGACAAACAACTAACTAATCTAAAGGACAGAGTGAAGTCATTGCAGACAGATTCTAGTAACACAGACACAGCACTAGCAACCTTAGAAGAAGCTCTATCAGAAAAGGTAATGTTTTCTTATGCAACAGTGTTTTGTGCTGCTCCTGCAGGTGAAGCATGTCCAGAAAATGATTTTTTTAAGTTGGTTTGGTACCTGTAAAAATGCCTATGGGCCTTGTCAGGAAAGCAGATGGCTCTGTTCTGGCATGATGGGCAAGGAGTGATTCGTGACTGATGGTGTGAAACAGGATCCTGAGGTACCAAAGGATATTCTTTTAAATGGGGATAGAGTAATGTCCCAGGACACACTATGATTTTCCCTTGCTAGATGGGGAGAGTGGTTGTTCCCTGCATAAGCTGAAATGCATGGACACCTGGCTTTGATAGAAGGGAGAGTCTGGGGTATTTTGATGGCTTTGTGATCTTGATTATCCTGTTGTTTTGCTTGGTAAACAGAGCCAAACTGAATAGCCAACAGCAATTGACAGTACCAGCTGTTCCCATGACTTACTCTCAGAACCACTGGCTTACTATGCTTAAGGTATAAGAGAAACTGGAATTTATATTAAAAAAAAAACTGAATGAGAAACAACAAAAAGCCTGGAGAATTATTTCCAGCTCCTCCACCCCTCCACCTACCCTTTAAAAACCACATGCTTTTAAACAGAAGCTGGCCTAATTAAACTAGTAGCAGCATTCCCACCAATTTCAGCAAGGTTTTTTCTACCAGTTTACTTTGTATAGGAGGAGTGAATTTATGCCAAAAAGAAAAAAAAAAACAAAACAAAAAGAACAAATAAATACCCATTTTTTGCACCTAACAGATCACAATAATATCACTTCAGTGTGCACAGGTGAGCGCAACTAATTGAAATCTGATGTGCCATTTTGCATTGTGTACTCCGATGAAGACATTCATGGCTATGTAAGAGTTTCAAATGCCATTGTGATGTTGGTATTAGCACCTAAATTGCTAATATTATTTTTTTTTATTTCTTTGAATGTTTAATCATCTTACTAATATTTGCTTGGTAGACAACAAGGGGAAAAAATGGCATTTCTAGTACTTGTGTTGATTCACGGGGATAAGTTTTTTGGAAATCTGAAATCTGGACACAGCATATTATAAATAAATGTCAGGAATTATTTTTTTTATCTGTTTTTCTTCTTGGATACTATCTACTGTAAATTATTCTAGGTTGTTAATTTTTTGATATGCCCATTGACTTTAAAACACTCCTCTAATCGTTGTTCTACTGATGTCAGTATAGAAAGCAGAATTAAACTTGATAGTACTTCTGGGCAACTGAGCATGAAGTGCACTATCAGGAGCCAAAGAAGTCATATATCCCACATTTTGCCTCAGTTATATGTGTTGAAAGAGAAAACGCAGTTGAATCTTCAGTCTACTTCTTCCTACTAGAAATAGAAAAGTTTAAGAAATACTGAGTTAAGATCAAGTGAAAATTAGTGAGTGGTGGCAATTGATTGTTTTCATGCCTTTTTATACCAGCAACATTTTAAAATCTAATGAAATAAGTGTCAAAGCTTTTATAATTTTTGAGATGTTTTGAATGTTATGTGAAATTAAATATCCTATTAATCTCAGATATAGAAAATATAAAATTTCACTAAAATCAAGATGCAGTATTTTTTAATGTAGCAATGAGGACTTGTCCTAGAGTTTGTTTGAAAATTGTCCTATAGATTTTCTTTCCTCATGTGAAAACTTAAAATGTGACGAACGCTTCGGATCCTGATGTTATGGAAATTTTAGATTTCTGTAATGAAGGTTCAAATTCTGTTTAACGATGCTAGTTTTACTGTTTTGGAGAAGTTAAATGAACTTTGAACTGTAGATACAGATCCTCTGAAATGTATTTTTTTTCAATTTATGTGTACTTCATTTGGAATTCCATGGATATATATGAGCAGATACTTTTTAAAAGCAATGTGATTCATTTTTTTTTCCAAGTGGAATTGAGTAGAACTTACATGGATTCTCTAAGGCTGAATTCAGTACAAAGTAGTCACTTGCTTAAATAAAGTCAGCTGAGATTAATGTCTTTCATGCCGTGTTTGAAGGCTACTCCAAGTCTCATACAGTGAATATGGAGTGCTTTCCTCTGCCATGGAGATTTCTGTCTTTTTGCAGCTGATGAAGACAATAGTAGTTTTTTGTAAGACAATGCTTTTAAGTAATGGCATGAAGCTGAATTGGGCTGTGGTGTCTGATGACTGTTTCAATCACTTAAGCAGTGCTACATTTGTAAGTCTGCAAGCTTCATCAAGGCCATGCTTTTAAGGGTATGTTTCTCAATCATAACTGTAGTCTCTGGGACATATTTTTAAGGGTATTTATACACTGAAAGAAACCAGTAGGCTTCTTCTGGAAGTTCTAAATGAGCTATGATGTCTAGATTTCTTGTGTCTTTTGGAGTTAATAACTTGGCAGTTTATTTTTACATAGATGTCTCATTCTTCACCGTGTCCAGTTTTCCAGTTCATCCTAGCTAATTCTCAATTCTTAATACCTGCAGGCTTTATCAAGTTATTAACTTTTTCCACTGCAAACACTGGTAGAAATATGGAATTGATTTTTGCCCAAAACAAGAACACTTAGTGGTAGTTTCTTAGTAACAAAATAATCATTATAAATACTTTTATCAATTTAAATTTGCAATTCCGTCAAACAAGAATGCTGCTTTCATTCAAGAAAACCTGATTTCTAAGGAAATACAATGGCTGTCAGTACTTATATACTCCTTATTTCTTTACAAGTTAAATCCTGTGTGCGCTAATCCCTTCCCTCACTCCAGAAATGACATCAGACCTAGTTTGCAGCTACCTCTTGTCTAATGTTACACACAGTTTTTGACTTTACCTTCATTGTTTATTCCCAATTGTCAGAGTTTTAGTTTGCAAACAAACAAACAAAAAGTCCTTGAGCACAATGGGAAGATCTTTTAAAGTGAAGTTGAAAATTATTTATATAAGTTTAATTAACCACAATACACTAAAATTAATTTTAGTTCCGTTTTTGTTATGCAAATAAAAAGCTATTAAAACAGGATCTTATAATGAGATTAAATTATTAAATTATGAAGCTCTTTTTATAGTTTGAAAATGGAAATGTTTTTCCTTCATTGTTCTTGTTTTTGAAAATACTCAGATTGAGATTTAAGCTCTAACTAGACAACCGGGCTTCTACCTGTTCATGGAAAGTAGATTTGCTCAATTACCTCTCTCTAATTTTCTTTCATGTTACATGATTAGGTAGCTTGGTAACACTAAATAAGTAATAGCTATAGACACATGAAACTAATGATAGTTTACTGTAGTGGACTGTAATCTTTTTATTTTTCAGGCGCTATTGCTTTTTTCTGTTGTCAGGAATCAGAAATGAACCAACACAACTTTAGACACTTCTGAGCCCATTTCAGAGCTCACCTGGAAGACGTACTCTTTCAAATCCTTATGCATAAGCTTATTGACTCTACTAGGTGCTGAAAAGTCTTAGCAATGTAGGATGCATTGCAATAAACCAAAAATAAGTTCACTCCTCTTAAAGAAAAGTTTGAACATTAGAATATGCAAAAATGCTATCAAACCCCTTGAAGTTTTAACAAGAAACTTTTCAAAGAATATCTCAGCTCTTGCGCTGGTCCAAAGCAGCTCAAGAGGCTGCTTTCATGAAGCTGATATTTATGAAGTTGGTCCTACTGTAGCAGCGTACAGAAGATAACCGAGTATGCCTGATAATAGAGCTATATGCTGTGGCAATTCAGTTCCTGCTTCTGTGATAAAGTGCAAATAGATTAGACCTGTGAGGTCCTAGATTAGAGCATAGGAAAGCTTGCCAATGCAAATAAGACTGAAACAAGAGCACATTGTTGGGATTTCTGTAAGCTAGTTGTTAATCAAATAAAACATGGTATATTAGGGCCTTTTAACACATGTTTTTGACATTTAGCCTTATGCAGCTGACAAGCAAATTAGTCTTGTTTTGTGATTGACTGAGGAAAAAATGTATACTATTTTATTAATAAGTGCATGTTTAATTTGTTTTAGAAGAAAAAATAGTGTTTTGTAGCTGAGAATTTACTCTGTGAAACGGTGGTATTGTGCTCAGTATGTCTGCTGTAGTTTCCACAGAAATAAATAGGAGGCATTACTTTCAGAGAGGTCTATGTGTATGAACATATTTCTGTATGAAATCCTGCCAGGTATTGGTCAGAGAATGACTCTGGGCTTCATTCAGCCCTGTAGTAGTATGCATCTCTGTGCCTGAAAGTTGATACTGCCTAGGAAACATTTGATTACACAGAGCCAGACATTTTTCAGTTTTGGCTATTTCTTTTTTTTTCTTTTTTTCCTAAGGAGGATGTAGTATGTCATCATTCTGTATTTATTTCTAAGTAAAATAAATAGGGTTATGAGGTTCAAATATGTCAGTCTTCACTGTTTTATGTGAAGATTTTCACAGTATCGCTAATTCTCTATGCAGGTATGTTCCGCTAACACTTGTGAATGGAGTTCCTCTCGTCGGGGGAATATTAAATACAAAATGAAAGCAGCAGTATGATTCCAGCTTTTTGAAAAGTTTTTCCTCAGGAATTCAGCAGCTGATAATAACTGTTCCAATATTCTTATTACAAGTCAGTACAGCGCTGATTGTCTTCCAGTATCTAAGAGATTCCAAATACATACACTGACAATCTTAAGCATAATTATTTATTTAGTGAAAATCTTAATCTGATTATTTAAAAACTCCTAATGATATACAACATTATAAAACACTGTGTGATTTGCTTTTTTTATTCTAAATAATGGTAAAACAAAGAATTCCAATTGATAGCCAATATTATATAACCAAAAGTAAAAACTGAATGTGTCAGAGGAACATAAAGGTTTGAATCAGTTCTACAAGGAGAACATCTGAAATATAGTACATCTTTTGCACTTAAGTCTACCTTTACATCCAATAACAGATTAGTCATTTAGCAAGCGTCTATATTCTATTTACACTCCATGTCTTTTGGTATTTGATTTTAACAGCTTATGTTACATAATAACATATATTGCATAATAATTTGTTTGCTATTTAGACATAACACAAAAGGAAGTTTATTCTTAAACACTTAGAGTAAGAATATAGAACTATAGAAATTGAACTTGGAAGCCTAATGTGCTTAATTTCAAATACAGTAGAGTCTACAGTTAGCTTTCTAATAAGTGACAAACATTAGAAATTCCAAATAAATTAAAATCTCTATGAGAAGCTGAATGTTTCTATTTCCTGAATTGGCATTTAAATATTATCCCATTAAAATCAAATTAATTTGAGTGTAACTGAGTTTTAAATTGGTAATTGAAAGTAATAAAATTTTTATTCAATTTAGAGCTTCACAGAAACTGATTATTAGTTTTAAACTTTATAAATGCAGGTAATATGGTGTTTAAATGGAAGGAAAGTGAATAAACAGATGTTTGGTGAAAGGCAGGCCTACAGAAGTGTCAAGTAGAAAGGGACACTTACAGAAAGCTTCTCAACCTTGTGAAAACACTATGCGTATTTCCAGTTTTCTAGTGACTAGGTCCTTTGCAGTTTGATATGAAAGGAGGAACAGGCAACAAGTAGAAGCAATGAATGATTGCAGAGTTGTTGGTTTGGTCAGTGTTTTTCCGGGTTGAATTTAATTATATGAAATTTTATTTTAAGCATTGATCCTACTCTTACGTTCCTTCTTGAAGAAATCTAGCGTGGGTACTAAAGGTCCTGAACGGTATCCATGAGTGTGCTAATTGCTCTACGTGAGCCATGCTGTGCATTGGTAATGTAGAAATTCAATCAGATTGTGGTTTTGTCCCATGTTCATTTAACTTTCCTAAATTATGTTGCTTTCCCTGTCTAACTGAAAACTACTTCCAAAGTAACTCTAGGAGTTCCACTGATAACTATGCTTAAATTGACCTATTCCCAATTCAAATGTACTTCTAGTGGTTATTTCTTTGTATTTCCTAAATATTTCTTTCTGGATGGTATTTGCATCCTTCAAGTATTGGTAGAATGTGATTTTGATGAATGTAGTCAAGACTTAAAAGCATTACTATGGCTTTGTTAATTTTTTGCATTTACCTGTTGGATTAATTGTCCATTCTCTGACTGGTGATTTCAGCAGTCCTTATAGCCAATACAAGTCAGCAAAATATTGAAAAGCATGGCTGAATTTAAATATGAAGGGTCACTATCAATTAGTCGGAGAAAAATCTTCCTTTGGATATCATAAGCTGGATAGGATATTTATTCTGTGTTTTAGACAACTTATAGTTAGAAAGTGATTGATTTCTAATTATATTTAGAACCATTAAAACTTTTCTTGCTGCCTATTTGGAGGATACTAACAATCAAAACATAACCAAACTCAAGCTGAGCAAACCAGGCATAGCCTTTCTGTTTTGAACTTACATTCAAAGACTTAAATCACTTACAAATATGGGAAATACATTACTGAGTTGAATAACTTTCCATATCTGTCACAACATTAGGCATGCTCAGAGCAGTGTAGATATCTAATGAAGTTTCTCTACTATGATACCCTCAACGAGTATTTTAAATCTTGATCTGGTGTGACTGAAAGAAGTCTTCCATTGACGTTAATATCATTAACTTTAATATTTCTCTGTTTCTAAAGGTTGGTTTTTCTAATTGCTACTTAATGTAAAGAAATTTTATGATTCATTTTCTTAAAATGATACTCAACTTTTGCATTTTGCTACTCTTTCCCTTGTTAGGAAAGAATAATAGAGCGCTTGAAGGAGCAAAGGGAGCGAGATGACAGAGAAAGACTTGAAGAAATTGAATCTTATAAAAAAGAAAACAAAGACTTGAAGGAGAAAGTGAATGCTTTACAAGCTGAGCTGACAGAAAAAGAGGTCAGTCTTCACAGTAAAATCTATATTCTTCTGTCATGGTGATGAAAGAAAGTGCATTAGGATTACTCTTGAATCATTTAAAGTACTGAAATTCTGCCACTTCAGTGGTCAGCTTCTGGACTGCTGTTTCCTTAGGCATTCTTCATAGTCCTCACTTTTGTGCATAAAATATCGCTTCAGTTCTTGCGTAGGTGTGTATTGTCTTCTCTACATTTTCCTTTCCATAAGCTTCCAGAAGGCTCAAATATTCCATTGTTGCTCCTGTTTTCACTTGTCAATCAGATCAATAGACTTCAAAGTAATTGTACCTCCAGAATATAATGTCAATTAGCCTGTAATATGAATGTTTCTGTGTTTCACTGCGTGCCAGCTCCTGTGGTTCCGTCGGTTGTACTCTCAAAATGCTTTCTTTGGCTATAAATGCTTATCTTTGTGTCAACTCTTTTTGGGGAAGTGGGGGGAACAGCATCAAAGTGATTACTAAGTTGGCAATAAGGTAGTGTCCTGGTGGCTAGGAATTAACATTTTGCTCTTGGTCATTTTTCAGTCTAGTTTAATCGATCTCAAAGAACATGCATCTTCATTGGCATCAGCAGGGCTGAAAAGAGACTCCAAACTTAAGTCTTTAGAAATAGCCATAGAACAAAAGAAAGAAGAGTGTAGTAAGTTGGAAGCACAGTTGAAAAAGGTAAGTTCCATCTTAAAAAAACAAAATCCAGCTGTAATCAGGAAACAAAACAAAACAAAACACCAAAAGCCACAAAACCTCTCTTTTTTAATAGATAACTAACTTACTCTTCTAGAGTAATTCTAAATCTACCCATACTGTTTGCTGATGCTTGGATAAAATACTTATAACTTTTTTCTTAAGAGACTTTTACCAAAGCCACTAGAAGCCTCCAAAATTATCTCGAATACCTCTGTGAGGGAATTCTGAGAATCTGCAGCAAATCAGTGAACTGGGAACAAGATGTTGGAGGGAAAGTAGAAGGGCAGAGAGAAATTATCAGACCAGTAATTTGTATGTGAATGAATTTATACCTCGATTAGAAGTAAATGGAAATGCTTGTAGCATGAGAAATAAAGCAGCACTTTTTAAATGAAAAAAGTCTGCTTCTAAGTTGCAAATTCTAGTTAGTTTTATTTCTGCATTCTTTGGCTTTGTTGATGAAGGTGTGTTTGTGATAATTAAGCAAAATAATACAAAGCTTACTTCAGCTGTCAGTTCATGATTTCTATTCAGGTAATGGAAGCAAGCAGTTAAAGGAAAATATACAAATGCTGTATTTTATAATGTGGTTTTATTTAAATTTATGCGCTACAATATTTTTTGCTTGAATGATTTGCAAGTTTGTTTATGCCGTTTCTACCATATGTTGTTTCTTTGATTTTTTTTCTGTGTCATTTGGTAATGTCTGCTCTCAGTGTTCAAATGCCAATGCCATGATGTGTTTGATGGGTTTAAGCATTATGTTTGCCTTCTGCAATTCATGAGTGTGGAGCAAACATTAATTTTTGATGTTTCATTTTCTAGAAAAGTGTTCATTTGTTCTATGAATGTTACCACTATTTGGATAATATTCTGATTTTTTTTAACCAGGTTGAGTAGTACCCTGCTCTGTATTTAAGCAGTATTTTGGTACAAGATTATTGGAGGGTGTTCACATTATCTGTGAAGAAGTTCTTGCAAAGTGTAAAAAAGGATACTAGAATGTAAACCTGAGAATTCTGTTATTCTTTTAATATGTTTTTGAATATGTGCAGTTAGGTGCCTGTATTGTATTTTAGTTGTGGAGATGAACAGGGGGAATCTTAGAGTATGAAATATAAAATTTTAAAATCTATATAAGCATATACAAAAGCTTTTAGTTAAACACAACTACTTTATAAGTTGCATAGTTTAAAAGTGCTATTGATACCTGAATTAAAATATAGAAATAAGCTGTTTCCATGCAAGTCCTATTTTTCAATTTTCTTTTGTTAGGAAATGTAGGCATTTACATTGTACTTCACTATAAAATATACTTCATTACAATCTGAAATATCTTATTTGTCTGCAATTAGAAAAACAACTAGTAAAACAAATGAACAAACAAACAAAAAAGCACTAAGGCACAGATCACTTCAAAAATAAAAATACTCTGGAAGAACCTGAGATCCTAAGTCAATCTTCTATGGCTGTACATATAAACACATCATGTGGTCATGGAAAAATAAGCACTTATAAAAGTCAGAGAGAGTCTGGGATGTCTTTCATATAGAAAGGGAGTATGCTCCTTGTGTATAAATACAAAAGATTATTAAATGAAAGTTGAAAACATAATAGCTTTATTATATCATAAATAGAGCATAAAGCTCCTATGGAAATTCACCCAACATTTGTAGGAGACCAGGTATTTCCACAATAAAACGCAGTTACAGCCTTCTTTGTGGGCATGTTTAGTTGAATAGAAACAGTGACTGTTAATGCTAGTAGACTCCAAACAGTAATTTTCAACTCACATTTTCACTAATAAACTACTTTATGTTCAAACCTGTAAATATCTTGTGTTAAAAGTAATTGGTCCCCAGAAATCTACCTTCACCATGTTTTCACTTTTTAGAAAACTAACTGAAACAGAAAAATGGGTTATTCTTGCCTATGTCTGACTTAGAGTAGGAGGGATCATCAGCGTACTTCAGAGTAAATTAACCTACATGGAAGCTGGGAGCATAGTCTATATCTTCATTTAGAGTGATACAGGATTGTCATTTATTTTGGGAAACTGCAGCTTATGATTCCTCCCTCTAGTATGATATAGAAAAGGCACTTTTCATTATGGTGTTTTAAAATGATCATAGTTAAATTTTGATTTATATGTTCTACGAAGTTGTGTTAATGAGTATGAATATAATGTGCCTAACTGCTGGGATTTACCATGAGTAATAAGGTAGTAAGTGCCATGCCTGAAAGAAAATGCATACAAGTGACAAGTGTAAACAAAATCTGATTTTTTGCTTGTTTCTTTCTCTTTTTTTCTCCTTTTTAATTTTCCTTTTTTTTTTTTGAGAAAGATTCATTTTTTTATGTTTGCTTTTTTATTGAGTCTGATCAAATACAAATAGTTTTTAGTTTTTACTCAACTGAATTGTTTGTTGTTCAGTAACAAAAACATTTTGAAAACATTGTATTAATTTTAAAGAGTGGGCACATTTAAAGTAATAAATAAATGTTCATAATGAGTAATTATTTGTATGACCATGCAATATTTTCGTGCACAAAATAATGTTTAAAGCCATAGAAATGTGTATTAAACAATTTGTTACAAAGATTAAGGATTGAAATTCTTGAAGTTTTAAAAAAAGCATAAAAAACAGAAGAATGTTCAATGCTTTCTGTGCCAAAATTCCATAGATGACTTATTGACTTACATTGTATTGCTATTAGTGAAAGAACAGCAGGAATTAATAGGTAGCTAAGTATTTTATATATGTGTTTGTGTCCATATATATATATATAATGTGTGTGTGTATATATATATATTTACATATAATCTTATTATCCACTTCAGAATTTCCTCCTTTTGTTTGTCATTACCTTAAATTTAGTTGCTTACCGACATATTTGCAGTTGCTAAAGGACTTTTTGCCAAGCTGTACTGTTGAAAAGTCATTCTGCATAGAAAATTCAGTATTGTGTAAAACAAAAGTAATAAATTTAATGATAGAATTTAATTAATCTTTTATTATTACCATCTTTGAAGCTTTGGTGATAAACTGCACCCTCAGCCAAAAACACTTCTCATGATTCATTGCTTGAGAGCAGCACTTAATGTATCATCAAAAGTGGACACCTTTCTTTATTTCATGGGTTATTTAACTTGAGAAAGGGAAAGTAACACAAACCTTAAATTTCTTATTCCAGCTATTCTTTTTTAGGAGCCAGAGTCAACATTTATGATTCCCCAATGCCTCTCACTTTCACCAAGGAATGTTTAGAATCTTAAATTTCTACTTTTCTATTACAAGTTCTTCTGTGCAAATGCACTGGTTTTGTTGAGCTAATGCTGTTTTCCTGGATCTTTCCTTCTTTTCCTGTCTGTGCTTCACTCCCTTCCAACTTTGCAATGTAGCAAGCTGAACAGTTGTTCAATCAGATGTACAATCCTGTAAGTTCTTTTTAAAGATGTCCTCTGTAACATACAAAGCATGAGGATCCATTACCTTACTGTGTTGTGCTCTTCCTCTGTGAAGCTTTGCAGAATTCTTCTGATGGTCACTATGCTGTATCCCTTATATCCAAATAAATGAGCTTTGTGGACTTCAAGGCCATTTAAAAAATATGAAATATATTTAAAAATGCATATGATATTTCTTAAAAAAACCCAAACATCCTAGCCTTTAGGTCCTCAACTTCTCCATTAGAGAAGCATGCATGTAACTTTGTTTTGTTAATTTTGTTTTCTTTGCTTTTCACTTCCTCCTTCTGGAGTACTTTATTGGATCCTTCAAACTTAAATAACTTCTAATTTACTTAGTTCATCTTAACTGACAGAGTTGATTAGGCAAACAATAATATCTAGGAAGTAACTGGTAGTATTTTTTAAATCTGTATGGCAAAAATAGTTTATGCTGTATACATTCAGCATATACAATTAAGAATATAGAAACACTGTATTTAATCCAAGAAACTGTTGAAATATATGATGATGAACACAAGCAGCAGTGCTTGAAAAAGCCAAATAATATTGCTTTGGCTTGCTTAGCATTATTATTCTTGCTAAAGTCTGCTTTAGTTGCACAGTGTCTGTCCTTTTGACTTGACTGTGTTCCCTTTTCTGTTTGACAAAGAGCAGTAACAAATATTTTCTCTATAGAGAGCACTTTCTATTTTTTTGGTTGAGACTATTAATGTGAGCATCACAGGACAGAAATAATGATGTAACTGGATTGCAATAGCAATTTACAAGAAAAGTTTAAATAGTAATCCTATTTGGAATTATCATGTATTTGGGATAGTATATGTAGGAGAACTGTTTTTTTAGCTTGTTAAATGATATGATAATGTGCATCAGGAAAGATACTGCCTTCACTGAAGTCAGTGGGAATATTGCTCTTAATGTTGGTGGACTGGGATTCCAGCTTTGGAGTCTGCTATAGCTAAATTTTATAGCTTATAACCATGCAATAGATATGCCATGACTAACGTACGGGAGAAGAGAGTCCCACAAAATATGCCATATTTACTCTTGAAATTATCATCTGTGTTTTGAATCCAGTCATAAATTGACTGTGAGTAGTATAACACCTTATATTATCTCCTCTACCACCCAGCACACTGCACTGGTGGTCAGACCTTTTCCCTTTGGAGGATAGAGCCCTTCTTTTCTGTGTCATGGATCACCTCTGTCGTAGTTATGTTCTTGTTCATATCACTAGCACTCCTGTGCATGTCTTTTCAGACTGAGGTCTATTTTGTGTTAGTTGTTCTCTTGATTTGCATAAATACTTTCTGGTTGTTATTTCAGTATTTGTTTCTCTGCTGTATGGAACTTTTGTTACTTCCTAGTCTATTTGTGTGTGGGATTCCGAAGTCAGCCAACTTTCATTTCATTTTTTTTTTTCCAGTTTCTCCTTTTCCTTTGCTACTAGAGAATGATTTTAGTATATTCTTGAAGCTGGTTTCCCTCAATAAACTTTTCTTGCCTATCTTCTTAATTCTTATTTATATGTAACAGACTACTTTTAACAATGTAAGTAATAATGATCCCTTTCTCCCTTCAAAGCGCCCAGCATCTCAAAATGGAGTTGTGACTTCACTGAAGTCAATGGCAACATTTTCTTTGAAATCCACAAGTCCAAGACTTCATCCGTTCTTTTTTTTGAGATGACATTAATGCCAGTTCCTGAAATTACCTTTTATTAGTGCAGTTCATTATGATCCTTATTTTAATAGAATAATTCCTTGCTATTTTGTGTTTTAATGCTCTGTTGCTTAAATGTGTTAGAGAAATCTCAGTCAGTCTCTGGGTGGACCTCTTTTAATCCATGCAGTAATAACATAGCTTTTTTTTTTTGAGTACCAAAAATGGTGAAGATGCAGAAAAGGTGCAAATCCTGCTTATTATTTATTCACTTGTGTGAACAGGTTGCGGAAAAAAATTGGGTGTATGTTCTTTCATGGTTTTTTTTGAAAGGTGAACATTTAAAATATCCAATTAATTCTTGTGAAAAGTTGATTATAGTAAGATATATGATTGTTTTTGTCCTGTAATAAAATAAAACAACATTCTTAATCTGAAGTCCTGATGAACATTCTTCTCAATAGTAAAGATTTATTTTTCTATATGCTTCATGAGAGCAGTATCCAATCAAAATTTAAAGTGCTTGTAGAATCTGCTTCAAATTGTTTAAACCAGCCCTGAAGTTAAACAACAACAACAAAAAAACCCTCACATTTTAATCAAAATTTAAAGTGCTTGTAGAATCTGCTTCAAATTGTTTAAACCAGCCCTGAAGTTAAACAACAACAACAAAAAACCCTCACATTTTAAGCAGACTAAAAAAAAAACTGTGAAAAACAGTGGCAGCAATTATTTTTAGTTCATTATTGAAAATAATAAAATTTGAAGGATCTGACAAAGTAATTTCTTGCATGTAAATGGTTTCATTTAATTTTTTTATTTAATACTCAGTTGATTTCTGTGTATGCCTGTGTCTGAATATTTAAAATGAAATATGGTATCTGTCCATCCATTTCTGTTATGCAGAATAATGCATGCATAGTTGCATCATAAAATTGTAACATGCTAAGTAATTCATGTTATATGTTTGTGACAAACTGTTATGGTGTTTCTGTAGGAAATTTGCTGTTTACATACAGAACTGTTACTTTACTTCTAAAGTATTTGCTGGAACAATTAGTAAAATTTTTAATGATAGATTATTTTTATCAATTTGATAAAAATAATATACAACACAGTCACAAGGTTGACAGACAAAACCCCTTACACTAAGTGTGCTAATTTGAAACTCAGGATTGCCCTTCCTATGCCTAATCTTCACACAGAAGCATAATCATTTACAGACACAGATTAAGAGATCAGCTACTTTGCTGCTGAAAGGTACCACGATACCAATTACTATTCCCCACAGAAACAAAAGGTATTCTTCCAAGGAAACAGCCTGGGGAGAAAACTGGGGACAGAAATGGAAAAAGGATTGATGTAAGAGAGGAGAACATCTAGAGGTGGAGGTTTTCTCATGCATGTGATAACCATGCATGATTAGGAGTGATCCAAGCCTGTCTCCCACACTTAGTATGCAAAATAGGCAAAGAAATCCACCCTGCTTGGATGGGAGCAGGGTCTTCAAGTAAACTATGTTTGGGATCTTTATAAATAACTCTATTCGTTTATTCTGAGACTGTCAGATTAATTGTGTTTTGCTCTCTGCTCTTTGTCAGCAACACAAGGGTTTCCTTCAAGGGAAAGGTCCTTTTCAACAGTGTTTGATGTTCTTGCTGTCCAACAAATATGGACTGCTTTAAGCACCAGTGAAAGCAGAAGAATTGAAAATATTTCTGCAACTTAATATTTGTTTCCTTAGCATGTTATTATGCAAGACTTACCTGGAGAATATGATTGATATCTTCATCAGGTTACATTTTAGCTATGAGCTATGCAGGAGACAATTTGTTCAGTGCATTTTGGAGCTGCTGTGTGACAAGAATATTGTGTCACAGTTGAACATTTGACACTTCTGCAATGGTGACATTATCATGTTTTTGCCTAATTATATATTTTAATCATCAAAAGTTATTAAAAAAAAAGTAAGTAAAGAGAGAGAGGTTCTTCTGTCTTTTCTATATTGCTTCTGTCTTGGTCTAAAGCTAGGCTGGAGGCACATGGGGAAAAAGGTTGGGCTGCTGCTTATTGTTCCTATATGCTAAAGTGAAGAAAAGAAAGGGTAGAGGCAGAAAGGTGGATGTTCTGCATGTTTATGAAATGATGGACCCAAGGCCATAAAATAAGAGAATGATACATTGGAGGAAACAGAGTCAGCATAAAATAAGCCAAAGTTCATTATTAAAGCAGGAAGATATATGAGGATAGAAAGGAATCTGTTGCTCTCACTCAAATAGTAAAATTGAGATACTCTGCTGATATTACCTTGAAATGATCTCTGTATTAAGAAACTCCCGAATCTTCACAGAATTCAGGGCTGGAGCATGTGTTGTTATCCCAAATAGAACATTTGAAGAGCAAGGCCAGTAAGTTTTGTAGGATTCTCATGCCCTTCTGTTGACATATTTTGTTAACTAAATATTTATTCTGAATAAGAATCTTACAATGAAATTAAAATGTAAAATCTTTTTCTTATTATCCTCATGCTTAAATGATATGTTACATGCAAAACTCCCAAGTTTCTTCCCACTAATTTCATTCTTTTGTTGTCATACTAAAGCCAGACCTGTTCTTTATTTATACAAAAAATTCTAGCCATTGCAAAGAATACAAACCTTCTAATAGCTGTAGTTTATATTAATTCTTTCTAAGACATGCATGTTTCATTTTGACCTGCATTTCTTCCGTTGCTTGCTTGCATTGTCTATTGTCTGAAATTAAGAAGATAACTACATCCACATCTTCTGTGAGTAATAAGATAGTTGGAGGTCCTTCAGTTCTAAAAGTCCTGAGTTTCTGTAAAATTCTATTATATTAAAAGAATGTTACCTGAATTTTCTATGTTTAATGTGCACTGCATTAAACTACTTGTTTTTTCCTTGCCTGCTCTTTCAAGATGCCAATTAGGAATAATGGGAAGCAAGGGGTAGGCTAAGCATTGCAGTGCATTGTTGTTTTTCCATCTGTCTGTGATTATTCCAGTCAAGAGTTTAAAGCACTTGATGCCTGATCATGCTCTCATTGAAGTTTAATTGGGTTTTTGCCATTAGATTTGATGGGAGTAAGATTGGACTCTGCAGTGTTGTTGTATTCATTTCGTTTGTTCTTGTCTGTGAAACTGCCACTCATCCATGCATGTGTTTGCCAGGTTTGTGCCATTTTCACCAATAAGCTTGTTCTTCTGATGTTTCAGGTTAAGTATTAATGACGGGGAAAGAAAAAAAGGATTATTGGGTAAAATGTCAGATAAAAGAAACCTTTTAGTTTAGTGATTTGTCTTTTATAAGCAGCAGTGCATAGAAGAAATTTCTTCCTTTTAGATTCTCTGTATTGAACTGTATTTGAAACATCTGGTGAAACAGATTACAATGTGTACAGATGTCTCTGCACATACACATTGACAAAGTGTATATATATGGAGAAAGAAATCATCTACATATTTGAAAGACCTAAAAAAGTTAGTGATTTAAATAATTTACAAGGTGATTTTTTTAATTAAAAAACCCGACCCTCAAAGTATGGTCATGTTAATATATAAAAACACCCAAATGTTGTGTTTAAAAAATAACCTCCCCTTTCAGGATGAAGCTTTGTTAAGAGAGAACTTAAAAATAATTTCAGACTGCAAGGATCCTTGAATTTCTTTTTATAAAATTTATGTGGAAAAATGTTATCTGACAGAGATATCCATAATCCTTTTTAATGAAAATATTAACTCCAAGGCTGAAAATGAGAACTCTTACAGCTACTTAAATTACTGTCATCCTTTTTTTTTTTTAAATACTGATTCTGAAGGCTCATGAGGCCGAAGAGGAGGCACGAATGAATCCAGAATTTGCAGACAGAATGAAACAGCTTGACAAGGAGGCATCATACTATAGAGAAGAATGTGGCAAAGCTCAGGCTGAGGTTGACAGACTTCTAGAAATTCTCAAGGAAGTAGAGAATGAGAAGAATGACAAAGATAAGAAAATTGCTGAGTTAGAAAGGTAATTCTTGTATTATTTGTCTACCATTGAGTGGCTTTTTTATTTACTTGATCTTCACTACAGATGAGAGAAGTTGATGGCAGAATGTGTGGGTTTTTCTATAACAGAATTTTGTGATATCTTGTAAAACTCTATCTGAAGTGAAAAGGATTGATACTTGAGAATCATGTCTGACTGCAGACTTTGGAATGATTTGTAGTCTCCATAAAAGGAACATATATAGGAAATTTACAGTGACAATCCTCCTGGAAAACCACATTAGGGGATCACCCTTGTCCTTCTAGTAATGGGTAAATCAAAGCACAAATGTTTCTTCAGTGTGAAAAGAATTGCTAGTTCTCAGAGGTACAGATAAGCATCGGTAAGTATTTCTGCTCTTGGCTGTCAGTATTTCTCAGTGGTTCTCTGGTTGTTTTTTCTCTTCAAATGAACGTTTTCTCTTGTTGACCAGTTTTTTTCTTATTTCTGGGATAGTTATATTGTCTTTCCTTAGTGGTGATAGGAGAGTTTAGAGCTCAACTTGTCTCGCACCTTTTGTAATTAAATAATTATTGGAAACTTCTCCCACAGAATTATCTGCAAGTTATTTGACTGACTAGAAATTTCTGTATTTCTGATTTATTGTTCCCTTTCTGTACTCTTAGACACTGTTAGGTAAATGAAATGAGGATTTGCATATTTTCAAACATTTTACCTATTGGTTTCTAGTGATCAAATAGGAAGAAAAGGTCTTCTTGGTGCCAAAAAGGAGATTTAAAGGATCTCACGATCATTGCTATTGTTCCGGTCAGGACATAGCACAGCTCTGTCCTGTTAGTGAGAATTACCATGAAACATGGAAAGATCTGTTGGAAATATTGTTTACCTTGGGGGAAGGATAACAGCCACCTTGGAAAGGAAACTGCGTAGAATATCTCTTTCTGATGATGACTTATCAGCCTTCACAGTTCTGTTGCCAGAACTCATCTTTCTCTACAGAATTTGGCGAAGGTTTGTTTTAATAAAAAAGAATGGAATATAGCTATAAATCAATTTGTCATGAGAATCGAGACCTCAAATCTAAAGTGAAGATTTATGCTTGAAATGTAGCTGATTGTTTACATGAGGACAGCTTTAGTTAGCACTTACCTCTCTCACCATATCAGGAGGGGTTTAGAATGCTCCATTATTTGCATGGATTTTAATGTGTAAAGTAGATAGAGGAGAAAGCTATTAAAGAGGAATGGTCACTTGCATACCATGAACAAGCTGTGCCTAAATTCTCCAATAGCCTAAAACACCATATTAGAAAAAGTTAACACAATTAATGAATCTACGTGGGCATGAAAGTGCTGCTTATTCCATCCACTGCAGCATGTGCTGTAGGGGCAATTACAGACCTAGCCTTATAACATAGTGAGTCCAAGTGGGAGCAAGCTGGTGGAGATGGATAGTGTATTCTTTACAGGAGCAGTAACTGATATCCACACTGGGCTCTAAAACATTCTGAATTATTGTGTGATGCTAGATGCAATAGTAGGCATGCTAAACTTTAGTCCAAGAGAATAATCTTAAGAGATTTATTAAGTAGCAATCACGTATGTGCTGAATGGTTGAATATTAAAGTGGCAGCTGAGATTAAATAGTAAACATAATGAAGCAATGAAATTTATGATCTAAATGTTTTAGTAAATATTAAGTTAAATATTTTAGGTAATAAAGAGATAAAGAATCCATGTCAATTCATGCTTTCATCTGAATTAAATTTAGAATTATCCACTGATTAAAAAGAAACAAGGGACAAATTATGCAGGGGTATTACTATGGCTTTGTCAGCATACCACCTCTTACCGTCTAAGTATCCTGCATTGGGTCTGTAACTTTGTTTCTCTCATCTCTTTCTCTTCTCTTTCTCTCTCTTTCTCTTTCTTTTTTCCATATTAATTTTATCAGTGGCATTTTGGGATGCAAGTTTTAAGTTTTGTATTATAGATGAGGGTCAATATTGAACTACTTTTTTACTCTGTAATTTGGTACCACTGAGAAAGCACATACTTTCTGAAGAGGTTATGCTGCATCTGGAATATGATCAAGAAGTTAACCTTTGCTATGAGCCTTTAAGCGCTTCTCTAACGCTTACAATAAGATATCTGTGACATGACCAGCTGAAGAAGGAAGCATATTGTTATATTTTACACTTACCCTGCTCTAAGGTTAGCTTGTGAGTTCTATTAACTGGAAATCAGTTTCTCTTTCGATTTAAATTGTGGAACTGCTTTCAAGATTAATTCTAAATTCTCACAGCGTATACAGTATTGTAAAATAAATGATCATAGAAATTATCTATTGTTGATTGCATCAACAGAAGATAAATCTTTACTGGTACCTTCCAGTGTGTATAAGCACAAAGTGGTTGATTGGTACAGCAAGCCTAGCAAATTGCCAGCAATGTAGAGGTGTAATAGGGAAATACTTTTAGACAGTTTGTAGTACTCAGACTCACTTGAGCTTCTCTACAGTTTAAATTCTGTTCCTTCCTTCTTCCTCATTTTTGATAAATACTGGCCAATGATCTAAATCTCTCTCTCTATATATAACTGTGCCACCTGTTGGCATCTCTAGAAAGGGAACTTTGATGCTGAAATTCCCATTCTAGGGGGCTAGGTGGGGTGTAAGTTACCGTAACATTTTATGAAGTGCTACTATTTTTTTCTGCTTGGAATGACTACATTTGGCTCATTATTGAAGGGAAGATGTGGAGCCAAAGCTCAGTTTACTCCCTTCATGAGAACAAGGTATGGTGAAGATGACTGCCACTTTAACAGAATCATATTTTAAAATGTTAATTCCTTTTTGTCCTGCTGTTTTTTAATTCATATAATTGTGTTGCTATTTTCTCTCCTTACTTTTTCCCCTTCTTTTTTTTCATTCTCAGAAACAGCATATCTTCAGCGCTTCTCCTAATTTCATATGCAAGGCTTGCCTGGTGTTCTGTAGGAAAATGAATGTCCTCTTGTAACTTATTTGTTGACTGATAACTTTCTGAAATCCATGTTCATTGCTATGCCACCATCTTTACATTTCGAGATAATTGCAACATAAATTCTTGATATTTATAAGCATAAACTCCTAAGAGAACTATAATTTAGAGCACTTCAAATGATATCTTCACAATATTTGATGTATCCACTCATAAATTCATTAGCATTATGGAGTGTTCTTATATAAATTCAGTTCATCTGAAAAATAGATACATGTTTCTGATAATGTTATCATCTACAAATAGGAATGAAAACAAGATCATGAATTATTTTAAAAAGAAATCTTGAACATATATTAGAGTGTCAAATACTCAAAGGCAGAAATGTCTCCTTCAATATGTGGGGAATTAAATTTGTAATGCTATTTGTCAAGTGAACATTATTAATAATACTGAAGAAGATTTTATCCAAATGACATGATCTTCTTCCTCAGAAGCTATGACGCTTCTGAGTTGCATCACTTAAGATTCCTGATTCATGCTGTTCCTCATACGTACATGATTGTTGGTCTGTTTCCCCAACTACTACACATATACAAACATACTTTGTGTTTTCATAATTTATCATTACTTCATATGAGAGCTACTCCATCATAACTGCTTCCTTGATATCTTCTATTACATCTGTCATGATTTCTCTGTTTATAATGAGACTAGATTAAAAGAAAATGCAATATATCATGGCTTAATGTACTTTCAGTAAATTTAGCATGATACCTTTCTTTCATTTATTAAGGAAATGTGGTATGTCTTTTCACATAGTGTAAATAAAACTGAGCAAGATAGTGATCAGCTTAAATTTTAATGCAAAGAGCCTAGCCAAAAGGAGATAACTGCAGGTGAGAAGGAACTGTCAGGATGGAAGCTGTGTATTGTTAATGCTTTTATTAACAATGTTAGAATGAAAGGTATTACTATTTATGAAATGTACTGGGGAGTTTAAATAAGGAAATGAATGCAAGTGATATATAATAGTATATTGTGCATGATGGAAGGTATGACCAGTAAAATTGCTCTCTGTACAATAAGGTTAATTCTTGATACAGTTTAGGAAGAGAAAGATTTGATAAATTTGCTTCTGGCAGTGTCGTCACGAGCCATCTAAATAACGAAGCAGACATCTAAACAATGAGGTGTAAATCCTGCTATGTCAGAGTAAATGTTTGCAAAAGTGATAGGAAAGTATTAATGTCATCAAGCACTGGCAAGACCCCGTATGGAAGACTGCTGAATACCTCTCATCAGTCACATTCCAGAAGGTTGAATTCAAACGGGAAACAGGTGCAGCTGAGAATTTGTGGGATAGTTAGGTGAATGGAGTGCTCATGTCACAGGAGGAGTCTAAACTCAAACACTGGTTTGTTTCTCTAGCAAAACAGGCTCAGTAAAGATGTGTGTTCTCTACAAATATATGGAGGGGTAAAAACTGCAGTGATAGAGGAATGATTAAATAAGAGTGTTGGCATAAAATTCAGTGGAAATAAGGTATCCATTAATAAGTTTAGAATTGAAAGAAAAAGAAGGGAAAAAACATCTAATTCTCAGAGGAAAGAAGGCTCTTAAACAGCTTTCTAAATGAATCTAAAGGAATGAGAAACCTAACTGGTTTTAAGGTGCAGCTTGATACGTTTATGAATCAGATTATAATATATGGCTGCCTGCAACTGCACATATGATTTCAGTCCTCAGAACCAGGATATTTATGATAGTCATGTACTCTTACAAGAGTAGTATGCTGTTAGCAACCTGTATGCATGACATTTGTGTGTTGACTTTACCTTATTTAACATTCTACAGATATCTATGCAAAATAGATATCTATGCAAATGTGCTACTTATATTAAATGTAATTTCTTAGCGGATGAGAACAATGACTAAATGCTGTCAGAATGCAAGAAATGCAGGTATCTCATCTGGGCCTGCATTGTGCCCTTTGGATTAAATTAAAAGGATTGGGAGAAAACAACACGATACTGTATGTGCGCACGGATGAAAAACAACTGAAGAGGATGCCTTTGCTCATGGAACCTGATGCTGTAAACAACATTCCAGGATGCTCTGGACTCTGTTTTAAAGAGCATCACATGCGATAGTAAATTCTGTGTAGGAAAGTAGTGTATTTTGAAGGAAAGAACTAGATTAACAATTGCTTTCTCAAACAGGATCATATTTAAACATCCCTTGCTGACAATTGCTTTGAGCACCCTTGCCAGAAAGGCCGGACTACCTATCAAACAGCATCGCTCAGTGCAGGATGCAGTGGGCTTTTAGTTTTAGTTTTCCTTGGGAACAAAGAGAGCTTGGGCAGACATCATTCTGGATCAATTTTAGGTACAGTGCTTTGTGAACTCAGTATCTTTGAACAAGCTGCCAGATTGTTTCGCTGTTTTGCCTTTTATGAGTAGATGTGATGAATGTAGGTCATCAAACCCCTCTTGCCTCGAAAAAGGCTTCATGATATATGATGAAGCATTTTTGTGTCTGCAAGCATTACCAATAAACAGGTAATTTGTTTGCTACATGTTGGTGTGTACACATTAGGGTGGTTATAAATATGGATGGTGTTCCACAGTTCCATAGTCCACAAGTGACAAGGTGCCATTTACTTTAAAATATCTGCTGTGTTGAGTATACAGCAAGCATATGCTATACAGAAAGTTTATTTTAACTCTTGCTTTCCTTTTCGTTTCCTTTTTTTGTTTTTTTGTTTTCTTTTAAATAAAATCTGCTAATATAACATCTTCTTGTTATATTTTTAAAGAACTAATGTGTTCCTCCCTGTATTCTCTTTTACTGTCTCTCTCCCTATCTGTTTTTCTCCAAACTGCTGCTTTCATCCCTACTCCAACCAGCTTGACTTCCAGGTCAGTATTTTCTGCTCTCCTATTTAATTGCTCCTTCCACAACCAAGGTTTTCATTGATAGTCAATTTATTTGGTGATTTTGATTCCACATGAATAACTTCTGTTTGAATTTTATTTCTCTTTGTTTTTCATGCTTGGCACCATTATGAAGTTTTTGGTCATTCCATATCTAGATCAGAAACTTCACAGTAAACGAATGCTTTTGTCAAAAGCTTGTAAGAAAAATATATTTATTAACAACATATCAAATTCATATGTTGTGTAAATAGTTTTTTCTTCTTTCACTTTTATTATTTTTATTTAGGAGTTCAACATTGGGAGTAACTTTCTGATAGGTAACCCAACTCAAGAAATAATTGAGCAATAACAATACTATACAGAGAGATTTATGCTTACAATTAGAGACATATTTTACTGTCACCACTTAAACTATTATTGCAAACATCATATGAGAGTTTCAAGTGGTTCAGCTGCTGATTCAAAAACATTTAGCTATTTGTTCTGGTCAGATTCTGTATGAATACATAACTGCGAGGGAGGTGTGTATATGTGTATATTTTGTATACTGCTTTTATATATAGCATGCTCTTGTCAGATACAAGCTTTATTTTCTTAAACAGTTTAGATTAGTTTTGCTAGCATTTGTGCTCCTACACTGTTTTTGAGGAATGTTTAAAGAACTTGGTAATGTTCTCATGTCCTGAGCAGGTCGTAATCTCCTGTGGAGTCTTTCTGTTGAGTTCAGTCTTGTCTGCTTTACTGATCCTTTTTTTCCATGTTGCACAGAGTTCTGCCACAGTACAGTGCATTCCTGAAATGCTGCTTACTAATTTAAACAGTACTGCAAGAGCTTTCATGAGACCTGAGATCTGATCTATTAAAAATGAAACGATCGACTCCTTTTTTTTTTTATATAAAAATGCGTTTATATTTGTTTTTCTATTAGAAGGTAAATGTTGTTTAAGGGACTTATGTGGTTATTTATTTCTACCACCCAGAATTGTTGGTTCTGCAAAGGCAACCATACCCTCTTTGGTGCTTTTGGAGGCAAAATAGTTGCCCCACTGAAGCAATGTCATAATAACGTGAGTATTAAGAAAGCTTAAAACCAGGCTTCAAACATTTGAAATAAAGTGTGTATCAAACAGTGAATCAGAGGCTGGACGTATTTTTTAATTTTCTTAGATGCAATCTAAAGAATGAAAAGGGTTTTTTTTTGTTGTTGTATTTAGCGTAGATTCTTAACAATAAATATTAATGGTTTGATTTTTTTTATTAATAGATAAGTTTTGTTTCCTGTACTGAAGTTGCTTTCCGTAAGAGAGAAACAAACCTGGTTTTCAATCATTTCTGAAGTAGAATGCGTGTACTTTTTTACAGATCAATTGGATTAGAGTATAAATAAGGGTGTACGCTGCAATGACGTTTCAAGCAGATTTCAGGTACCAAAGTTTTGCATCTGGAGATACAACTCCACATATCATGTTGCCAGGCAGCACAGTTGGCTGGAATCATGGCAGATCTCCAACATGTCTTTATAATGTGTTTAGATCTGAAGTTTACAGACCTTTTATGGGAGCACATACTTTTTTTGCATCATTCTCTGTTCATACAGAAGTAGAGCTCAGCAGTTTGGAGAGTTTTGATATCTTGATCTCAAAACCAAGTATGATTCATGTTTCCCAATTCAGACACATCAGAGAAGTCCCTGATGCTAATGCCTTTGAACCATATGGCAAAAGATGGCTCATAATTAAAACATTGACAAGATGAGGTTGATTTTATTTTATTTTTCATGGTGTGCTTTAGTGCACATTGCAGTCACAGCCTACTTTCTAGCTGGAAAGTTCTGTTTCTGAAATTTGAGTCCTATCTACTGCAATAATGAGTCGGATGAACACTTCATTCTCTGTCTACTATAAGCACATTTTAACTTGCTTGAATAAACTTTATTGCACCTAAATTGTAAAAATACTGAAACAATTTATTTTCAGCATTTTTATTTCTGCCAGAAAGTAATTAGATGCATTCACTTTGGATCTGGCTATGATGAAGTTATTGTCTGAATGCGACTACTATGGCACTTATGTCAGAACATATTCAAAACTTTATTGAAAATCTCCCTAGCCAGAAGGAGCTTAAAGAAAGTTATTATGCTATGTAGTTGTCATTATGGTTGATTTCACCAGAATTCAATGATTCATATGCAGAAACATTTGTTCAGCATTTGGAGGTGCAATTTTTACATTTTATTGACTTAAAAAAACAAACAAAAAAACAACAACAACAACAACAAAAAAACCCTGACCTTGCTGAAGTAAATCCTGCCAATTTCCATCCTGTAGTCCTACATATGTGGTAGTGTATGATTAAAGTTTACTGTAGTGTTACAGCGAAGTGTTAAATTGTTGCAGCTTGAAACACTGTTAAGGTCAAAACTTAATTTAAATAACAGATCTATTATATTCTTTAATTTCTGATAATCAATATATCCTTAACTGTCATTTTATTTATGATTGGAAAGGTTAGAAAAATGCTGTAGCTCTTTTATAATGTGATGAGCTATTAATATCCGCTGGCAAACAAGATGATCAAATACATTGACATAAAAATAATTTGTGCATTTTATATATAAAAATCTACTTTAGTATAAGAAAAACTCTGAACACAAAAATCAATACAGTAACTTTTGTTTTTATTTACTTTTCAGCAGGTTATGTACTCCTCAAATTTTTCTGCCTGTAGATAAAGAGGAGATGGTATTGCACTGGAAATTTTCCCACCAACCTCTAAAGTTGCCCTTCCTAATCGTACTGTGGAAGGCTAAAGTTCCAGGAGATGTGCAAGGCAAGGTTTAACGGAGTTTTAAATTTAACTTACGAGCCTTCCACAGTTTTGTCAAATGTCAGTTTGATGGTTCCAAGGGCAGAGTGATATGTTGTTCACAGATAATTTCCCTGGAGAAATTGAGATAGTGTACTAGCGAAAACTGAGAGAATATGTGATAATACAGTACTCTTCTGAGAGACTGGTTATTCTAAGTGAGAAACATAGTTCTTATGTTGGAAACTGGCAGATTGATGTTATGTCTTTTTATTCAGTCTGTTTCATATACAGAATCAACATTTTCATACTTTTTGCATTTTAACATTTAAATGTGTTGAAAGACATTAAAATTTGATAAGAGATATTTATGTTTATCTGATTATGGGTTCTTGAATTTCTGTATATTTGCATTTCATTTCATTTAAGAAATAGTAAAGTAGAACTTTTATTTAATTGGAACGCCTTCTTTTAAAAGAACAGTGTAAATCATATGCTATGAAATGAGATTAGTCAATAGATGTGAAGAAAGTTAATAGAGATAAAGAATAAAGAAATAAAAATGAGTCATGGTGACAGGGCAACACATTGTTGCTCATTTTTATCCCACTCCCTTCTGAACCTCCTCAGTTCTGTACTGTGCCCTTCCAGTATGCCTAAAGGAGTGCAGAGGTCAACATAATTTCGGGGACAAATTGAAATGGATTATTTAGATATGGAACGATATTCTGTAATTTCTCAGTAATATGCTTTATTTTTTTTTCTTAGTTTGGTGTACTAATACTCCTTAGAATTAAATATTAGTACATATGCAGCATAAACTGGATATGAGCAGAAAAGAGCTCTACGTCTCTGAAGGAAAAATAGTCACTTTGGATTGCGTTTGGGTCTGACAATGGAGTTCCTTGTTGGAAAAGAAAGAACATGAGTAACTGTTACTTTTTCGTTATTACTAATTTCAAGATGGATCATTCTTATAATTCTCTAGGCCTTCTACTTAACACTAGTTTTTACAAGGAGGAAGATCCACAGCAGGTATTTACTTTTTGAATAAAGCAGCCACACACCGCTGCCACGGGGAGCTCAGTGGCTGCCTGGGTACAGTGCTATAAGGATTCCCTGTGTGGAATGGAGGGATGTGATATATGTGAAGAATCATTGTGAGATAATAGAACTTACCCTCAAAAAGCTGTGACTGAAAAGAGACAGGGGAGCTAAATTTAGGAATAGAGCTGTTAATGGAGCCTCCTCTTCTAGTCACATTGTTTGCTTCCATAATGCAAAAGCAGTGTTAATGGACAGTATGATTATGACTGGATAGAAATGCTCTGATTGGAATTACAAGGGGAACTTAGTAAGTCAAAACAAGTAACCATATAGTGGAATTCTGAAGGCTACTGCAAAAGCACAGAAAATTTGGATGATAATGTCTGAATGGACCCTGAGACCTGCTAGCTTGAGCCAGGAGCTGCAGTGGGAAGATTTGATTTAGAAGGAAATTGCAACAAAACATAGAGTGCAGCAGAGGAGGTTTGATCCTGACTGCTGTCAAGCTGGACATGCTGTGGAGGGTTTGCAAAAAATAAATAAACATTGCCTGATGAAGCAGGGGAAGGCTGCAACTCCTTAGTCAAACGTCAGGCAGCAAACTATTTTCAGTTACTGGTTGCAGCTAGAACTGATGATATCAATTAATAAAATAGCTGAGCAAGCAATTACCATTTAAATCAGATCAAATATCCTTCTTATCTAGTGTCCTGTCATCAGTATTATTATTTTTTTTTTAAAGAACATAAGAAGCAACTGTGGATATCCTTGATATACAAGAGATGTGTGACAGATGAGTTTTCTGGTACAGATTTCACACATGTTCATTTCAAGTGTCATCTACTAAGAATGTGCTGAGACAGACAGTAGTGCAATGCACAGCATTGAAGTTTCAATGGTTGTAGAGTAGATTGGTGTTTAAACAAAGTGACATGAACTATAGTTTGGAAACAGGATTTTAGTAGGTCTTTTTCATTCATGCATTATTCTCATGTGAATATTTCTAACATCACTCCAGAGCTTTGGAGGCAACTTTCTTAAGCAAAGATTTTGGAAAAGATTCCAGATTGCGCATTAGGTAAACCTTTCCTCCCACGTTTTTGCCTTTGAGATGAGAAATGTTTCAGTGACTTCTGTGATACTTGCTTTACTTCTACCAGGCAGAATTGGTTCTGTCACGGCAGCCATATGTTCGTGTGGTACTTTTGAAGGCAGAATAGTTGTCACAGTGAAGCACTGTTATAGTAACCTGTGTATTAGAAATCTTAAGATAGCACGCAAACATTTGAAATTATGAGATTTTAAGAAAAGGCCTATAGATTTGTTGTGGGCTGCAGATTTTCTCCTTTGAAACTGAAATAGCATGAAATACACTGGTAAATTGAGCTAGGAACGTAATGAAAACGTTATATATGCTAAAATAGATTTACCTTGCTAACTGGCAACTCTGGGTATTAGAGAATTTTAGCATTTGATTTGAGAATTAGTGATGTATGAACAATATTATTTTGAGAGTTTTGAATTATTGTTTGTTTTGGATGATTTTTTTAATCCATTGTTTGTGTTGGTCATTTTGATTTTGCTCCTTTACATGAATACAGAAAGTGCATGGAGGGTGCTTCTCAGTTCTCCTGGGAGTAGGAGTATAAACAATAACATGGAATCTGCCATAATCTCAGCTCGAGGTGAATGATAGAAAGAAGACTAAACATTCTTCTTCAGTAAGAGAAGACAAAATTAATGTGTGATTACCTTGTCTCTGAGGTGTGTAGCAGAACAGTGATCATTGATACTGAAAAAATATACTCAGTTTGGCCAAAGTTAATCAGAGTATTGTCTTTCTGCTGGGCATGTTGCTTGTGCCAAAGTAATTAACTTCCGCATGACTGAAATAATTGCTTTTGTTTTTACATTAAAGTATTCTTAAATTTTTGATCATCAAGACAATTTTTAACAAAAAGAGAGAAAGGTTAAACATAAGGGAAGAAATTGAAGGTGTTTTAAATACTAGTAAGCCTCTGGTTTGTAGAATCTGAGTTGAAAAGAACAACTTGAAAATTTTTATAAATGCAAATGTCAACACACAGAAGTATTAATTAGTTTTTTATTAGCAGATGATAAATCTTAAGATAATTAAATAAATTTCTTTTTTAAAAATGCTGTTTATTTGGAGCAGGTTATGTTTTCTTCATCATATCAAAACTTCATCCTCTCCTGAATATAAGTTTTCTTATCATGATGGTACCTGTTTTCTCCAGACAAATCCATCTATCGGTTGTAAGTGAATAAGCAGAGCCCTTGCATAGTTGTGCTAGGAATGTGTCTGTCAGAAACCCTCTCAATGTCTCTTGTCATCTTTGCAGTCTGCTAGACACCCTTTCTTTTTTTTTTTCAGGTTTTTAGATTGGTGGAAGTAAATACATTTGCATTCCAGGAAAATACCAGAAACAATACTTAACAGTGCTCATTATCTTAGTGGAAGTTCTGTCTTTCAGTTGAGTTGAATCTGAATTTTAAGGAATTGTCTTGAAACAAACTCTCATGCTACTGTTTTGGTCTTTACTTAGTAAATCAAATAGGAATCTGTATGCGTTCTAAATTTTTAAGACAGTAAGAACTGAACTGTTGGAAATATTTCTGCTGATCCTTACTAAGTTAATGTACGAGTAGTTCAAAATAGTTATTTGCATGGGCAGGATTTACAGCATCGGGTCTTCTGCATGAGTAGCTACTGAGTTCCAGAGTGTCTTGTAAAGTGCTAACCTACAATTTATGATACATTAATCCTTTGTGAAGGTGTAGAACATAGGAGAAAGTATAAAGATGATCTGTTAAAAAGGAAAATAGTACTTTCGAGCATTGTTGCTAGGATACTTTCTAATGTACGCCTAGAACAATAGGTGAAAATGTTTGACTATTTAAAATTTGTTTACTGTATTAAATTCTAAACCAGATTTGAGACTTTTATATTTTGTATAAATTACTTGCTTTGACTAAATTGTTGTTTCATAAAATATTTTTCATGAAACTTTTATTTCTGTTGAAAACATTGTGATTTCCTTGCCAAATTTCTTGTATTCTGTGTTTTTTCATTCTCCTTCCATTAAAATTATAAAGAAGAAAGCACTGTTAACATAATTTTCTATATATATTATACTAGTTAATTGAGTATTGAGTATTTTGTTGTAAAATTGAGACTGAGGTGCACATATTCCTGGCATAGTGGAAAATTTTTTGGTTGACTTTCAGACAACTGGTCCCATTGTAATGCTGTTTAACATTATCACAGTTATTACAGAGACAGGTTGCTTCAGAAAATGTTATAGACTTTGCTCTTAGGGGTATTTCACATGTCTGCATTTTTTGGATGCTTTAGAAAAAAAAGTCTTTATGAAATAGAGTAAAGGCTATACTGAGCATGTAACGCTTGGTTTTGGCTGACATTACCTACTTTTTTGGCCAAGGTACCCAGGTGGTTAATTAAAGCTGGGAATTTAATGAAATAGCATGACTTTCTATAGTCAAGAGAGATGAAAGCATTTGAGTGTAGACGACAGTTATGCACTACTGTGAAATGAAGTCTGAAAGATACTTGCATACAGGCAGAAACTAAATGTTAATATTTGTTTTAAAAATCTGGACTAAAGTAATTAAATAAACTGTAGTCTGACCTGTGAGACATTTTGTATCTTGTTCTACAAGAACCAGACAAAAAAAAAAGAATGTAGTTAAATGTAGTCATTACAATTACTGAAAAAAATATATATTTTTTGACCTGGAAAATACTGCAATCTAGTGAACTTAAATCATCTCCTGAAAATTTTTATAATGGCCAAAGAAAGATATATTCTAAATTATTCTCATTAATTTTTAAGCAGACAGATTTAAATCTTCAGTTTTCTACTAGAATTTTTGTTGCCAAGACTCTCAGATTTAGTGGCCATTTATTCTTGTGTATTGTTACTCCCAGTTCTGCTTGTCAATTTATCTAGCTTCTATTAAGAGCCAAGATAAATTTCTTTTGGTAGAGTTAGAATGGTCATGTGTTCCTTACTAACTTCCCTTATATATTTCAATGATGTTCCTACATTGTATTTTAAAAAAAGAAAATGTGTTGAACTCATAACTGCCCTAAGGATGCGTTTCTCTGCAACCCTTAGGCATGAAACAGGACATCTGTGTTGGGATGCTCCTAACCCTGGAAGCGTTCAAAGCCAGGTTGGGCAGGGCTTTGAGAAACCTGATCGTAGATGAGTGTTGGAACTAGATGATTTTTAAGGTATCTTGCAATTGAAACCTGTCTGTGATGTGAGCTGTGGGAGTCCGTTTTCTTGCCATTAAATTTAGCTCATCCACCAAGAAGGAATTTCCTGAAATTGTTGTTGTATGACAAGAGTGAAATACTGTAAAGCAACAAACAAAGCAGGAGATAAGAGATGAATGAGTACCTACTGAATCAGCTGCTTTACTTGAGAAAGACCATAATATGAATTCATGTTTATAACAAAGCTCATTAGGCAATTGTCTGGAAATTAAGATCATTTCTGTACTTGATCTGAGCTTGACTTCCCTGAATATTTTTCCCTCGGCAGGATTGTCTAAGTAGAATCACTTGTTTGACATTTTCCCCATGATTGCTGAACATTGAAATTCTTGCTGTATCTAGGTTGTTCTGTGTCTGAAATCCTGGGCATTTAAAACTGCTTTGAAAGTACAGTGAAAACTTAGTGAGCGTCCAGCTTTCTGAAACTCTGGAGTTCCTGCCCATGCACTGTGCAGATGCTGCACACCTGCGAAGAAGGTTCCCATGTATGCACACTGAGCTCATCACAAAACGTTTCATTACTTGTGGTTTTTTCTTGAGCACATGCTGCATAAAGTGAGGGCACTGCACTGTGTTCCTTCTTCGACATGCCAGTCCCACAAACTCTCTAAAGCCATCTAAAAGCAGTGCAGTTAAAATCTAGAGGGAAATGTGTTGTCGATTCTGTGTCGAACTCCTCCTGTACCCTTATGGGAGATGTAAGAGAAAACTACACAACTAGGCTTCTAAACTGTAACATTTATTTAGTTTCCATGTGCACACAATCAGTTGAGGAAGAAAGAGAGAATATGATATGGCTTTCATTTATTTTCTGCTCTTCGGGATTTTGCATATCACAGGCACCAGATGCTTTTCTTTGCAACTTCACCGTGCTCTGTTTTGGTGTGGCATTAGACAGAATCTGAAATGGGAAGTTGTGAGAGGGAAAGGCGATGAAAGAAGCAGTTGGTGTAGGCATAAAATTCAACATCTTACAGAGATGAAGTAGAAATTTATCATTTATTCAGCATTAGATTGAAAATCATTTTATATTTTAACAGCACACTCATATTAACAGCAAAAAAAATCTGCCAAACGCCACATGTATATGCAAAGTTCTGAAAAAGACATTTTTTTCTGTTATTCACTTTATTTTTCTGCGGATTAGCTCTATACTTGCAATTATTCTACGTGGACTTTTCTAGCTAGGTATTGTTTTCTAGCTAAGTATTGTTTTCCTAGGGGGTCTTATCATTTGGCTAAGGAAGCGCCTAAAGGGAACGGTCTCAGGTGTATAGCTTGTAGCACAGACAACTTTTTATGCTAATTATGTTCTTGTGTCCTAACAGACCTATACAAATACTGTAGCAGTATCTTTCATATGGAGGAATTCATACTTGTCTCTTTAAAAAAAAAAAAGTTATCTGAGAGCTTGATGTAGATTATTTTAATTCTACTTGTTTTCATTTATCGGTGTCATTCACTCTGTCGTGATCTGTTTTCTGTGCATATTTTATGAATAGTTATAGAAGGCTGAACTAAGTTTATAGTCCATTTTTTGGATACTTTTTAGATCAAGTAAAAATATAAAATATATTTAATATGGTAGCGCCGTACTGTACTGAGAAAAGATCAGTATTTTTTTTTTTTTCCCCAGGTTTGTGCTGAAACTTTCAAAAATGAAATGACTTGGGAAATTGAAGGGTGCATTTGTAGCTTTGTATTCACTGAATGTCTTATGCTCTATAGTTCTGTTCCTTATTTTGTTAATTTCTGTGTTATTAATTATGAGTCTGTTAAACCATCACCTTCCATTGTGGAGCTCGCAGTGAAAAGCTGCATTTCGATGTCCTCTGTTGGAAATTCTCCACTGGGCAATCGAATTTCATGTAATATTTTTGCACATGTATGTTTCAGTGATTTCTGTTACATTGTGTAGCTTAAGATGCCGTAAATAAACAAGTAGTAAAAACTATATTTTTGTATTTAAGTGGGGAGAAATTAGATTATTCTGCACTCCTGTGTGTAAAGGTATGGAGGCTATATTCCAAGTTTTCTGGAATTTTCTTGGGAGAAAAACTGGATTTTCAGATTATTTGTCCACAGATTGCAGTCCATGTTGAGGTCATAATCACTTAATTTCACAGATGTTTCACAAAGCTAAATTTGGTCACTGCATCCCCGATCATAAAGCATTATGATGATTCCCATGGCAGTTCTTGACTGAAATTTGTTAAACCATTTAAGGTAGCAAAGATTTTTGTTATTTGAATCCATCGTACTTGTTTTTTTTTTCCCCTAAGGGACGTGAAGTTACTTTTTTTATTAATAGAAGTAAATCAACTTTCCAGTTATGTAGTACATCTACAAATTTTTTATACAAAATATCTTCTAAGGGTTTTAGTACCATGGCAATATTTACTAATTGGAGATTCATCATGAATTTTTAAGTTTAAATAAGTAATGAAAGAACCAGTGATAGGACAAAGAAACCAGTGATAGAACTAAACATAAAATGGCCTTGTTTCTTTAGCATAATGAAAGCAATGGAATAAATGTATCCTATAACTTTGTTTTTCACAAGATTCTAATGTGGAAGCAACAGAAATGTTTTCAGTGGTCCTTCTGGGCACTGAATAATATTCTCTTAATTTGCCAAAATAGGATTAGTGAGTAGATCTCATTAGGAATTTGCACATGACTTTATTTTTACACAGATAAAAGAGAGGAAATTCCTCAAAGTCAAGGAAAGTTGAGAAAATAATATCTAAGGATCCAAGCAGGTAGAAAGCATTACTGCAAGGATATTTTTTCAGTTCCTGCCAGGCACAATTAGCTTGTCTTCTTTCTTAAAAGATATATGCTATGTAGCACAATCAGATTAGCTTTTAGTAGTTTAATGAATAAGACCCAGAGAAAAATATGATTAAACTTTTAAGTAAATTAAAAAATATTTTTTTACTTGAGAACAATCTTAACAGAAAATATATGTAATGGTAATAAAGATTGTGTCATGTGCACTAGAAGTTATTTATAAGCTTACTTGTTAATCTTTTGTTACGTTATTAAAGGTCAAATTACTAAAAAAGATTTAAAAAGGATTGTTTTATAATCTTCCTCTGCTGCAACAGTTTTTCAGAAAGCGTGTATGTGTAGTTATGTGCAAATGATCAAAAAGGAAAAATGTAGGTGACAATAATTGCATTACCATTATATAATCCAACCACATCAAAGCTGTTTCATTTTCATTATGTCTGTCTGAAAACAAGGTAATGTTTAATTGTTTCAATCTGACACTAGGAATACATCCATAATTTGGTGAATTAATGCCCTATCATAGTCATAAGTTGGTTTATAGCGAAAAAGTGTCATTGCAGTCATTAATAGTAATGCATATGTACATACAATTCTTAGACACATGAAGGACCAGAATAAGAAGGTTGCCAATCTGAAGCACAATCAGCAACTGGAGAAAAAAAAGAATGCACAACTGTTGGAAGAAGTTCGTAGACGAGAGGACAACATGACAGACAACTCTCAACATTTACAAGTGAGTTTTTAATCTTTTAATTATTATTATTCTTTGATTGTGTTTTAGAATCTTCAAAGAAAGTGTCCTTCTGTTTGTTCCTGAATATCTAACAATTCTTTCTGCAAAGAGGTGGTGGTTACCTCCTCTCCTACCAGGAGATATACTAATGACCAATTGAACCCATGAAATATTTAGTATCTAGGGTGAGGAAAAACGAGAATAGAACTTGAAACCTTCTCTTCACAAGGATTATATTTTTCTTAGTTTATAGGCAAGAAAGCAAGTCATTCTAGCTTGTTTTGAAGAGAGTCAAAAAATAGAAGGATGATTATGCTTACTGTATTTTACAAACCATGTAAATACCTGGCTGGGTATGTTATAGTGTGGTTATGAGTCTTCAGGATGTTTGCATATCAAATAGCAGCACGCTCTGAATTTTATTTATTTTTATAGGGTGAACATTTACATACTGAGGTGATTAAGTCTGCAAAATACAGATTTGTTTTTCCAAGAGCACTGAACTATATAACAAATTCTACCATGTTTTGAAGTGTGGAGATAGAAAGCAAAACCATTTGAGATCCATGATCTACTTCCTGTTCTCAGTTACTAGATGTAGCTCCTCACATTAAATTCAAATGTCTGCAATTCTTTATCAGCAGGACTATCATCATCTAGTTGTGTACTCAGATCATTTAACAAGTGTGATTTGATCTTTCTAACTATGCACGTGTAGTGGGGTAAAAAGGTGAGTATAGACCATCAGACAGGGTAGTGGTGAATTTAGAATCTTCACTTAAGATTACTCCTACCTTATGTACTTCAATTAAACATAGAGAAGCCCTGGAAATAGCTATGGATGTCTTGATTGACAAATTCTTTATCATTACTACATTATTCCATCAGCAACTTTTTTTTTTTTTTTTACAATCTCTTTTTTCCAAGGTAGTCTTTAAAACTTGTTCTAGGAGAATTTCTACAGTTTGTAAGTTATTAGAATTCAGGTATTGAGACTGAACAATAATTAGCTGATGTGGTTAAATGATACATTACTTACAAGGGAATTTGTATTAAAGACCAAAAAACGAGCTTGATGCCTGACTCAAAAATTGCTGAGCGCTGATTGCAAGAACCTATGAAAAGAAGTACTGAGTTCTGTCAAAAACAGCAATGTCTCTGTACCATTTGTTTATAGGTAACTCTAATTTGCAGTGCAATATATCATTTTTGGCTTGATCTGGTTAATATAATGGGTTTCTGGAAAATTTCTAATAGATGGAATTTGACCCTCACATGCTTCATGCAGTTACTGTATTTCTCATGTGTTCCTATATGCAAAACTGGAGAAATTAACACTACACTTCTCTTCAGGCTTGTGTTGGTGAAACTGTAGTGATAGAATCAAGTTCAGGAAATAATGCATTATTTATGCATCTGTGTAATGTTTTCATACTTTGTAATCATTGTCTTACATACTGGTTGCATTACAATGCATTGTACTGCACATGATATAATAAAACCTTGTGAACGATTTGGGTTGATAATACGATATATCAAAAATTAAATTTCACTGTTGAGCAACTACTTGTAATTAATGTGGATCAGCACCAAGAATATCTTAGATCTTTATTTTTTCATTAATATTTTGAAAATCTTTCAGAGCAGTGTGATCACTAGAGGATAAAAGTCCTATGGTCTTTGATGTAACTGCTAAACTTGGAGTTTTCAAGTCATGAAATGGGAAGAAGTCTACCAAATAGAAGCAGCATCACTGAACAACCTAAATATAGAAAGAAAAAGCTTGTGTGGTATATAGCTCCCCTGAGCTGTTCACTTGCTTTTGCCCACTAACAGCAATTTATGAAAGCCAGTTAACTAAGAACTCTCATTTCTCTGTTACTATGCCTTAAAATGTTAATATTTTAATATTGTGTACTTCAGCTCATTACTTTTAGTGATATAAGTATGTATATGTTGTGACCCATTCCATTTTTTCTGAGCTGCTGTAAAAGTGAGAAGGGGAGGGCTCCAGCTGCTTCTGCCCATCAGTAGGTACTTTGCATTCCCCAGCTCATCCTCCAGTAGCTGTAAGACGGAACGGGGAAGTGAGATCAAGTCAATTAGCCTTGGTATACAAAGGAATTTTTCGTAAGAGTTGTTTAAAAAAACTCCAACAAAACAAGTAACAGACCTCTGTTACGTTGCTTAAAGAGTATCTCTTAAACTACTTAAAAAGTATTTATTAAAATACAGGTTTGTACTTTTAAAATAATTGACCGAAATCACTATTGGATTTAATTACGATTTTGATTGGTGTATAGAGCTTGTCTTTTCAGGGTAGTTTTGATGTGAGCCTTTTGTATCTGGTCACAATAAAACTAGTTAAAGTATTTGGCATAAGACGAAGGTTTACTCCTGTAACAGGTAGAAAAAAATGCCTGGTTGCAGAGATTGAACAGATCTGCTTTCTGCAGATTTGTATAAGCAGCTATGTTTGTGAGTGTTCAGCCTATTTGGGAAAATGTTCAAAAAGGTATATATAATGCAGAATATGATAGGTGCATTTGTTTCTTTTCGAAACAAGGATAGAGTGCTTTCCTCAGAATAAAAACTAAAATTGAATAATTTCATAGTGATGTGAACATACACAGAATTCAAATCAGGAGGATGTAAGAGTTGACTAAATAAATAACCTGCCAGAATAGAATATTTGATCACTCTTGATATTAAATCTCAGTTTATAAATAATATACAGAGTTAAAAAAAAGTTATAACAATAGCGATCTACGAATTTAAGTGAGGTAGGATTTGTGGGGAGACACATTATATAAGATATATGGTATACTTTGAAAAGCAAATTAGTTTCTGGGAGTACGATCCATCTGTTAATCAAAAATAAAATTACCTGATATTTTAATGAATACTGAATTAATACTTAGCAAACCATAGGGATCTGACCAACTTTTATTTTTACTGCTTCTAGTACCTTCTGCCAGTGTTTATAGGCATGTATAATACGGTGCTCATATCTACAGTGTAGTTATTACATCTGTAAATGATGTATTGAGCTGTTAAATATATTCTAAATTTCTCTGGCCTGTTCTATTGCTTGTATTCCCTATTGGCTAAGTGTGATAAGCTCAGCTGACCACTGAAGAGCAATTAAGTTTGTCAAATTACATTTACTGCTGCCAAATCTCAATCCCTGTTACTGAAGTACTGAGAGAGATATAAGAAAGCTAGTATATTTGTCCATCGACTGTTTAGGGAGTTATTTGAGTTGAACTGAAATAATCGGTTGAAGTGCCATCCATTTTGTATAGCTCAGTTAGGGGCTGAAGCTCTGCACATTCAGCTGTCTGCTTGCTTTCTGGTAGGTTTGAAGAGTTTGAGAAGTCTCTACTTTCTTTGAAGTTTCAATAGTATTTATTGGTTCCTGAGGCTTATAGCATTGTGTATATTTACGATACATTACGCTATCTTTTCAGGTAAAAGCATTTCCAAGCTGGTTCATATCCTAGCATCAGCCCTTGCAGGATAAGTTTAAGTCTCAGATCACTACATCTCAGAGCGCTCTAAAGCTGCTGCTGTGATGGAGAGTGCTCTGGGATGCCTGGGGAGGGAATTCGCTTTGGTCTCTCTCATTGATCAGCTATAATTGTGAGTGATGTTTCAGGTGTGGTTTTGGGGGGGTTATTTGGATCTCTTTAAAATTGAAAACATCAGGAAGCCAGACTTGAGATTAATTCTTGGGAATGAAGAATAGTTGTGAGGTTTTCAGCTTTTTCCTTCCACAAATCAAGGGCAGACCTGTGCAAGTCTTGCCAGACGTGATGGTCATATATTACATAAAGCACCACTGCAGGAGAGCTGGGCCTTGAGCACTTTATCATAAAGCTTTTTGAGAATGGTCTATCTAACATACCTTCATTTTTCTCTCTTTTTTTCTCTATCTCAGAATGATAAGCTTTTCTTGAGAAATACAGAGCTAAGAAACACAGGGGTAACATGTTGTAAAGTTGTGCACAACTTCTCAAACAAATCTCTTTGCAGGAACTTGAAATGTTATAGATGTGAGGCATACTTGTTTTCCTGAGGCATGCTTTTCCTGGTTCTTATAAAGAGTTAATTCCAAGATCACTGTTAACAGAATGAGAAAGCAAACATTTGGGTAACATTAATAACTTGAGTGGGTTTGGGTTTGATCTGGTTCTCAAAACCTGCAATATTAGCAAAACCCAAAGCAACAAAATAGTGCTGCCATACATCTCATCAAATAGCCTCAAAGGAAACAAAATGTATTCTTCAGCCTGATTATACTTTTCATAAATGTATCAAGTTAATGAGTGAATTGAGTGTTTGGGAATCCCATCTATATGAAGTCCAGAAACACTTGTTCTATGGAAACTTTGTACAAACTGACCCACACATGCAAATCTATAAGGGAGGTGCAAGAATGAGTGAAAAGAGTGCTAAAAAACTCAGTGCTCTATTCTACTCTGAATAAAAGTGCTTCTAGGTGTTTCCACCTTTTCTTCTTCTGGTTTATCTGTTGAAATCTCTGATTCTCCTAATGTTTTAAATGCTTGGGTTACTTGTCAAAATTTATATATTTATATATTTATATATATATCATATACAGACAGCTTGATCAATGCTCAGATCCTGAAGTACTGTGAAACAGGTTGTGTACACATGTACATTTTCCATCTAGCTCTTCTAGACTGAGTCCAGCAATTGATGCTTGGTTTGCTGGTGGACATACTAAGGTGAAAGGCAAGAATTATAGCTCTTCAATAATATGCATCTTAGGTGATGCATAAAGCATGATTGGGAAAAAGCCTTACTGAAAAAGACAGAAAAACTGGATAATTGATATTACTACTGATTTTTTTGCCATATGAGTAGCTGTGGTATTGTACTAAAAATAGCTCCTAAGAGATGTCACATGCATTCATTGAATTTGTCTATTTTTCACTCTGTTCTTCAGTGTATAATTTTCATCTCCATAGGTTAAATAGTTCTGGAAATGTAAAATACACTGAAGACATTGCACACTGCCACATGCTATATCTGCGTTTCTTAAAATAGAATAGAAGCATGGCTTAAATGAGTAGTATATCTGACATTCATTTATTATGTTTGTATTTTTCCTCTTAATGCACACATTCCCTACTGCATTGTCTCAAAGACTTTGAAATATTAATAAAAAGAGGAAGCTGTAAAATGAGATGCAGTCTTGCAAATAAAAATGAACAGAGCAATGTAATCCATTCAGAGACAGAGGAAGCAGTTGTGTTATACAGACAAACATTAGTGTACATACTTCAGATGTACAGGAGGCAGGAGAGAATTCATTGCATAAACACACAGCTTTATATTTATTAGCACTGAAGTACATATGTAGTGAGAAGGCCCAACCTTTTAAGAGGTTAAAATCACGAGCTACTGAATTAAAAGTGAATTCTAGTTTGAGTGTGCATCCAAAGTTGGGCCTGTACCTCTCTGGAAAGCTTTAGTAGCTCTGCATTTTTAGAGGATTCTGTATATTTCCATCTTCAGAAGACTAGTCGTTGTTGGGGAGGACAGAGATAAGATTGTTGTTTTTTTTTGCCTTTTACAGCGTTCTTTTGTTATCTCTACAGCGTGTATGTGTGCGTAATATGTATATGTAATAGCTCTGAGTAGAATTGCTGTCTACTTATTCCTCTGTAAGCAGAGGATAAAGGGGAAATAAGTGACTCCTCTGAATTTTGCTTTCATTGCATTATTACCAGTTTATCCCTTAGAACACACAGGTGAGATACCATATAGGCTTGTAGAGAGCCCTGTTCAAAGGAGAGAGAAAAGGCCTGTGAAAGTCTTACTTCTTGCTGAGATACCTACAATCAGGTAGTTCCTTGTAATTCTTTTTTTTTTTTTCTTGTGATGCATTTGTTCCAGCTATTGCACATCTATAGAATTATATTCCATTAGTTGCTTGAAAACCAAAATATGTTCCTATCTGTCTCTATTTTCAAATTTTGGGTTCCCTGGGGACTCTAGATTTTCTTTCTGAATGGTTAAGTTGAAGCTTAATTTGTAAAATAAATAAATAGAAATTAAAAGTAGTGTCACGTACATATCAAATAGATTAATCCCTATGAAGTAAGAGTTATGTAGTAGCAAATAGAGAGAACTTAGCACAGTAGATTAAAATTGCATGCATTAGTGATATATTCATGTGTACTTCCTCTGGTATTTCTCTGCTTCAGTTATAGTTGGATTTTGCCAAGATAGAGAGTGTAACTAATAACTAAAACCTCAAAAATGCTCAACCTTCAGCAAAATGCATAGCTTATAAATTTCACACAGTTCAGGGAATCTTTTATTTCTTGTGAATATCTAGCAAAAGTCAGGAATTGCAAGAAAGTTGCAAGCAGAAATTTTCATGTAGCTCAATATGCATTTTTTAAGAGCCATTCTGAAGCATTAGGATTTCACAGAACTATTTTTTTTGTGCTACCAATTTATAAGAAATTTCTGAGCTGAGATTTAATTAGGGGGTAGTAGAAAAAAACAAATAAGCCTGTAATGATATAGTGCAATTTATTAAAAAATGATTACTAGATTAGAAGTGCATGCTAACAAAATCAGACTAATTGATTCGCACACACATACGACTATAGAAGACAAAGACAGTGTGCTTATACTTAGAGTTCTAGAATAATATAAATGTAAATTTAGATTCTAAACACGAGTGGACAGTTTGGAATTCTCTTTCTTTGGCCTGTGAAAGTTCCATAAGTTGTGGATAAATTCCATATGTGTTACAGAAATGTGTGTTGAACTTCAGCCAGTAGTTTAAGATTATGTTGAAGAAAATATTTGTAAAAGGTTTCAGATGAAGAAAAGTATTTGAATGTCTACAGAGGGCAGGAGGGTTGATTGGTAGGTCTGAGGATCAATACCAGAAGTGTTTTTTTCTTTGGGGAGTTACTCTGACATTTGTTTTCATTGTGCAGTATAATCCTCAGAAGCCAAAACTACTCTTGTTATAAAATGTCCCTGTAGACAATCTGTGAAAATCTCCTGTGAAGATCAGTTTCTACTAGACTCACAGTCTTTTAAGTCTTTTCTTCTTTGTCGTAATTGGTTGGCTGACAGAAGTATTCTGTGCTACGTTCTTCTAACCAGCTATAACATAAAAATGTTCAGTAGGTAAAACATTATCAGTGCAACTTTCATATGTAACGGTCATGTCCTTGCTTTTGTCTACAGTATTGCGTTGTATGTTTATGAACAAAATAGCATTAATTTTATTTTTTTAGAAATTCCCCCATTTATTACTTGTGGATTTTTAACCAAGTACACAGTATTATAGAACATTATGTATGTTTATTAATGCAACCTTTGCACTATTACAGGGGCATTGATGCATCCCATATCCGAAGTCTGAATACTGATTTTTTTTTTTACCTTTTTCACTTTTTACAGCAAAGTTAGAAACATTTTTCAGCATTGTCTAAGTACCATTAATTCAATGACTTGAGCACCCAAGAATGGAACCTGGACATCTTGATTTGCAAACAAAGTTAGATTTATATGTTATAGTACATTTAGAAACTTGTGAAACACAATTATGGACATGTATTTAATGTTTAGATTAAACAAAAGTTACTTCTACTATGAGCTTTAATAAAGTGCTTGTTATTTGGAGAGGGCATATGTGAAGAAGCACTGGAAGAAAAAAATTGTGTAGGAAAAAACAGAATTGCAACAATAGGAAACAGGAAAAATTTAATGTGATACAACCTCTGCCCCCCCCTTCAGTGTTTATGTAATAACTCACACATGTGGGACTCCTGTGGTCTCCAGGGGGCAATCACATTCAACATGCATCAAAAGAAACAGTTCAGTTAAACCAACTCTCCCTACCCAGCAATAATTACCACAAGTTTACACTGAGATATAGTTGCAAAAGGTTAGTCAGTAGGGCATCTGCAAATCAAGTCATATGTCAACTCTACATCAATAACCTCATTATAATAGATGTTAGTATTTCAGCACATGACTGTCCAATATAGCAATCCATGTATAGTTCATTTTTAACTTTAACATTGACTTATAGCTTGTCTAATATTTTACTAACTTATGTATTTAAACACCCTACATTACATAAATTATTATCAATGACAAAAACAATGATTTAGATTGAAATTCTGCAAAGTGAAATTGCAATAAAATGTCTGACCCTATTTGTATAGCTGTCTTCAATATAAGATGAATATAGGAGGGTTTAACGCTGTAATATAAAAGCAGCACAATGAAAATCTGTACGAGTGTAGATTTTCCAATTTAAGCATTGCTTAAAGTATTACCTATACTGTTTTAATTTTCATTTTTTCCCAAATGAAAGAAAAATAGATATTTTGTTGTATTTGTAGCTTATCCATAAATTATAACACCTTTTATTAAAGTTTAAAATCCTGGGTGAAAAAAAAAATGTTCTCTAGCTAGTTTCATGCTGCTGCTTGAGGTAAGCCTGAGTAGAATTATTTTCACTGATTTGCTAATAAGCCAGATTTATGCCAATTATCTCTCATTAAAAGTGCTCTATAATAGCCTTCTATGCTATTACTTACAGACTACTTAGTGTTACAGATTAGAAAGTGGATGGAGTTGAAGATGCTTCTTTACATAATCTTGTTTAGAACTGTTCTAACTTAGAAAAGTTTTTAAAAATTGTTTATTATAAAAGCGTATTTGCTTTGAGAGTCTTTTATGGAATAAACTTCTAGGGAAGGAGTCTTATTCAGATGCAGAAAATTGAACAGACTCCATACCCCATTTCCATACCCCATCCCACCTCTGCAAAAATGGATTTTTTGGAATCAAATCTCACTGTTACACTTTTCCAGTCCTTTTTTTTTTTTTTAATTGTTTGGTTTTAGTTAGACAGAATCTACCTGAAAACAAAATTAGTTATGCTGAAATACATAAGTCTGAGAAAAAGGACTTGATTTTCAAATCAAATGCTGAAGCATCAGATCTTGGAATTAAAGAAAAAAATATTTTATCTTTAAAATAGGCAAATATAACGTTAGATTAAACTCACCTGGCCATCTACTGAAACTTGTAGTCACTTTGAGTAAAGCCATATTCATATATTTACTTAACCATGGAATTATGTGAGCAAATTGTTAGTATTTCAGGTTCCTAGCTGTTTTGCGATACATACGAGGTAAAATAGTGCACACAGACTGCCAGGGAGTGACTTAATTGTGACTTAAGGTAAAGGTAGAACTTACGTTCTTCAGTTAAGAAACTGCCTTAAGAAAACACCTTTTACATCACTTGCTCCATTAATAGATCTTACAGTATTTTACACAAGTATTACAATTATATTTAAAGAAAATGTAGCATAAGGAATAAAAAGTTTTATGGAAGGTGTCCCTAATGCTGTATGTTTGCTAATGAATTGTTAGTGACCGAGGTACTTAGTGCAAATGTAGTTTTTGGTCCAGTGAGAGCATAGTAGTATCTCTGATCAGGGGGTCAGTCTTTGGCCTGTGGAAGATGAAGCATACCATATTAACTAATTTGAAGGAACTAGGGAGTTTTACTAATCCCTTACTTCTCTGTAGATGGACTACAATGGCTAGCTATGAAGAAAGAGTACTGCCATTTGTGTCTCAGTTGCCTTTTAAAATGGATTCAATTTTTTTTTCACCTGGATTATTGAGATAATCAGATAATTGAACAATAAACAAGACTGGAGTGCAGTACATTAAATTTTATGGAAGACTGATATTTATCTGTTCTTTCAAGTTACAGTTAGTGTTCTTACTGCCTTAACAAGCATTTCTTTGATCCTCTACTGCTTATATTTTTTTCCACGTCTCTCTCTCTTTTTTATTTCTTTTTTTTAGTGAAGGTGGGGTGGAGTATGGAGTCTGTTCAACTTTCTGCATCTGAAAAAGACTCCTTTCCTAGAAATACCTTGTAGTAGACCTCACAGGTTAAAGTTATTGTAGGAATCCCAATGTTTTCACTAAATATATGTATCAACAGATATTCAGTTTTTTTTCTGTGACAGCTGTCATAATTGTTGATAGGGAAAAACTTAATTGAAAATATTGACATGATGTAGATAAACTATAAAAATGTTAACTTTGAATCACTAAAAAGCAAAAAACAAACAAAAAAACACAACATCATAATTATGCCCAGAAACCAGAACTTGTTTGTATTTCAAAAGAATGGAGAATTTACTATGACCATGTGGGAAGGAGCAACCCAGCCAGATTCTTTATTAAACATCCCAGCTTGTAGCCTTCTAAAAAACATATTTTGAGCAGTTCTTTATATTTCCATGATTATTTTAATGACATTAATTATGAATACTTTTACAAATGCATTTTTTCTTTAGTGGGATGGAGGGTTTTTTTTTTAAGCTATATCATTCAGTTTCAGTCATCTCTTTTTCAGACTTGCATATTTGCATATCGAAAGAAGCATTTTACACCTACTTTTTATCCATCACATAGCTTTGTCTTATGGAGAACTACCATAATCTATCTATCTAGAAGCTATGGCAAAGATAAAAGCCAGGTGTATGTGATTTCACCCCCTTGCCCCCTCTTTTTTTTTTTTTTTTTGAAACTTCAAAGGGACATTATGACAATGTGAACTGTGTGTCCCATGAGTGCTACAGTCCCTTCATTTTGAATAAAGAATTTTGTGTTTTCTTGCATATGGGATGAATTCCTGGCTCTACTAAAGTTAATGGGAATTTTGCCACTGCTTTGTCAAACAAAGATTTCATACATGAAGAGAAAAATAATTAAAAAAAAACAACCTTGTGCAGACAAAAATAAACTTAGAAGGTCATTGAGAAAGGAGATCTCAAGCACAAATGGAAACAGTCCATTGTCATTCATCATTTACATCTGATCTGTTGATGGGAATTGTAATGTGTGAGAAAGTCCTTCCACAGTCAAGTGCAGAGTTTGTCAAGATTAGCTTTTCTGTCTGGGTGTTCTTTCATGAAAGCATTTGGCTGCCAAGTCCTAGCAAGTATCATTACTTCTGTTCATACAGATATTAGAAAAGACTGCTAGATGACTGCTGTCTGGTTCTCATGTTTTCAACACAAGCATTGATCCTGTATGCATGATGGCTTTGTTCACCTTTTTTTTTTTTTTTTTTTTTTTTTACAAAACTGATAAATGCTAAAATAATTAACAGAATAACTGGTATCTTAAACTCTTTTTTTCCCCTCTAAATGTAAAATAAGCATACTGTAAGAATTCTAGACAATTGGCATATGAAACCTCACCTAATAACTTCCTACCTAGAAAACTTTGCTAGGAATATTTATAGACTACAAAGATTTGTGTTGATAGTGTAAAACATGACCAGTCTAGTCTACATGGAAAAGAAACAGCTCTTAGGAGTGCTGGACCTGGGGCTGAGGGACTGATGGCATGGGGCTGAGCAGAGGTAGGGACCCAGGGCCTGAGGCAGTGATGCCATTCAGTGCTGTTAGGGCCCTGACAGGAGCCCTCCCAAACCAGCTATGTTCTACCACCTCATGGAGTTCTGGGGTCAGCAGAATGATTAGAGTGATTACAGGGAACAGGGTGGTGGTATGTGGCCTTGGACCCAGCTCAGCATTATAGGAGAGACACAGCTGTCAGGGGGAACGTTGCCATTTGAGGCTGCCATTGAAAATTCCCCCCATCAATCCTGTTCCCAACTAAGAAGGCTCCCTGAGGAGTCTGCAGCTGAGCAGAGGGTCGGCTGTTGGGAGGCCAGAGCCCAGGGTCCTCAGGGTGACCCGGGAAATCTGCTGCGTCAGGGATCAGGAGGAGCATAGGGCCCTCAAGCATTAGCTCTGCTCTCATGAAGAGGCATAGGCCCACAGGATCTCAACATGTTAGTGGAGCTGGGTGCTGGTGACATGGTCCATCCATAGTCCTGGGCATGGCTGGTCATGAACCAGGTTCAGAGGCCATGGGGGAGCCCAGCCAGGAGAAGCAGGAGATGGAGGCAGGACTAGGGGTGATAGGCTGCCAAGTCCCCCCAGTGTGATGAGTTCCTGACAGCTGAGGACCTACCTCCATTTACAGAACAGGGATGGAGACAGGTAAACCTAAAACATAGTTCTGGTAAAGTTACAGAGTATGGTGCAAATTGTTTCCCTGACCATACTGTTGGTTTGAACAAGTTATTTCATGTCGAAAACCTTAAGAGACTTTCTGGAGTCTCTGTATATTTTTATCTCTATCTCCACTCAGTACTCTAGCCAGACAGCACCTACCAGAAATTCCATGTATCACTGAAGTACATCTCAGTGGAACTCAAAGACAAAGTAAAAGATTCAAGGTCATAAAGGGGAACGTGAGCTTTTCAGGCATCATGAAGGCTATTTAAGGAAAATTTTATTGCAGGCACAGAGGAAATGGATAACACCTATCAAAAACTTCTTTAGGAAGACCAAATGGAAAGTAGTGTAGTTAAACAGCGGGGTAAAGGAAGCTGTCAGAAGCAGAAAAAAAAAAAAAAAAAGGCATCCTTCAAAAAACTGAAGTTTGTCCAGTTCAGGAAAATAGAATCATAAAACCTGGAAGTGAGATTTGAAAAGCACAAATAGGCAGACCATGAAATACATGGAACACAATAAGAAGTAAGTAATGAAATACATTCAAAATAGTAATTTTCTAATGTGTCAGAAGCCGGAAGCCTGCCAGAGAACCTAAAGAGCCAAAGATAATCAAGACATATAAAGAGTGCTTTCACAAAATAAGGTCATGAGGTCAAAAAGTGGAAGAAATTTCTCCGGTATTCACAGAAAAGCAGCTCAGGGAGTTTCTGCTTCTGGAACCCTTTTTTATGGGCAAAGTATTGGAAGATGTATCTCTTATATGGTGAGGTGACAGTAGTGGAAATTACACAATTGCTGACACTAAAAATAACATTATTATAAGATCAGTGGATCAGAGCACAATTCAGGCAGAGGTCATCAAGTTCAGTGTCTTGTTTCAAGCATGGTAAGTCTGTGGTCATTCTAAAGTTCTTAAAAATTTGTGAATTCATGAATCTTGTATGTAATTTCCTTAAAGTTTCCTTTTTATCAGAGGACTGGGTGCTGTCTACTGTGACATCTGTTTTCAGAAAGGTTGCAGATAAGTTTTGGAAAACTACCTGTACCTCTGATGTCTGCATTGGGCAGATGAAGAGAAATTGTTATGGAAACAGTAGAATTAGTGGGTGAAATACAGTATGTTAGCAACAGGGCTTTTCTAAAAGTAAGTCATTCTTCATGAGTTCACAAGTCATGACATCTTTCAAACGTACCATGTCTCTGTTGTGACTGTTCAGTATGTTCATAAAAGGTCTAGAAGGCAATTAATAGTTGGAGGACAAACTTTCTGAGGAGAATATACTACTCAGGGCAGCAAAGATGTGGTCTGGCTGTAAATAAGGAGAATTTGATACTGAGAATTTGATACTGAGTTCTTTTCATTTGATTAAAGTGACATGAAATTGTTCTGTTTAATAAAAAGTTTCAAACACAGAGAACAGGAAATTCTAGCATTATTTACATGGTCGTGGACTCTGAGCTGGCAGTTATAGCTGAAGAAAATAACTTGTTGCTGTAATGCACAGTTTTGTGAAAATGTTGGAATGATAACAAGAATAAAAAATGAAATAGAATCTTGAGATCTTGAGTTACTAAGAAAGGCATAGTAGTATGACAGAAATAATCGTAACGGCACTAGAAATTCACTGTCTGTTACATCCTGAATATTATGTGCAGAGTGTTTCACCCAACTGGAAAAATGATGTAGAACTAGAAAGGTACAGAAAGGGATGATGAGAGGTATGGAATACCTTTTATATGAGCAATATTAAAATAAACTAGGACTCTTTACAGGATAAATAGATGTAAGCATAAGAGATTGATGGACTCATGAATGCCAGGAAGAAGGTGAAAAGAAAGTGAGTAGAGTAGTTGTTATCTTGTTCAAAATGAGAAATAGGGTATCTTCGAAAACAGTAGGAAGTGGGCTCAGGCCAAAACAATGTATCTTCATTTTCTGCTGCTTTGTCTGTTGAGGTGCTATGTAAACCAGTTGATGCAAGTTTCTAAATGAGTAAGAAAGTTGCCAGAAAACTAATGGGGTTGCAAAATACAAATATACCACCTTAGACGGAGGAACTCGCTGATCTACAAATTGATAAAGTTAAGAGTATGTTTTGAAGGAGTATCACTGGATGCTCGCCTGTTTTCCCTAAATATCTGCTACTGGCCACTATTAGAAAAATAATGTTAGACTAGATAATGCAGTAAGGTTGTTTTCATGTTAACGTTTGCAATCAATCTCTGTTTTGATTTGACAGATTGCTCCCTAGTAAAAGGATCGTGCTCAGCTCCTTAATACACAAAAATGCATTTCCTTTGATGTGCCTTGAAGTTCAGTCACACTTAAACAATAACAATAATAGCAAGAAAAATACAAAACAAACAAATATGTAATCAAGTGCTTGGAGAAAAATGGTGTTGACTGAATCAGATGTACCACAGAATTTTTATCTGCTGCAGTGCCCTTTGGAGTATGCTCACAGTTTTTCTATTCAAGCTGTAAGTTAGGAGTACTTTTACATTCTTTTCTAAGTTCTCATAGATTCATTTTTTAATTCCACTGAGACAGAAAATGCATAGTATTGCTTATTCTTCCATTTGTTGACTCTCAGGTCAACCAAGTGAATGTGAAACCTTGAAGCTGTCAGCTGGTAGATGATTCTTTTTCAGAATACTGAAAAGCAGATTTAGTAATGTAGATTTTTAAAAATGTGCTGTCTGTTCTCTCTATTGTACTCTTATTTTGCATTGAGGCCAATGATCTCAGTGTTTTGGGCTTAGGGTTTTGATAAAACTTTTTGGTTGAAGGTGTCAATCAGTGGCAAAAGAAAACTGAAACCTAGGACAAGAGTAAAACTTCTTCCAAGATTTCTGTAGGTGATTCTGAGACAAGGAAATGAAATTCATAAGAAAAATGAGAAACAGGGCACAATTCAACGTCATCTTCTCTGAGACCAAGAAGTATTCCTCTGACAGTGCCTCCCAACAAATACAAATGAAACTGTGTAGTAGAAAAAAAGAAAAACTGTAAGAGTATTTTAAAAATAATAATTCTAAAGAAAAGTAAAAAAGAAAGGGAGGAAACATGAAAAAGAAAAAACATTTCACAGAATAAGAAAGCCAGTAAGACTGAAGCTATGTAGTCATGTTACTAAATACAGTACTGATGGCAAAAAGCTTAAATGTTACAGGGACAAGTGTAGTGAAAAAGCTCACACAGAACAGAAAAGAACATTTTGGCAAACTCAGGCTGATTTATGATGGTAGGAGGAACTCTGTGGGTTTGCACGGTTTTGACCCTAAACCTGCAGAAGTATGTTGGATTTGGCAACGTTTCACTTGGAGTTTTTGGCTTCCTTTAAGCCCAGAAGTCAAAGCAACATTTGGGATGTGAACCAAAGCCAAGGAAAAGGTTTGGATCAACCGTGCATACCATAACAGCCAAGTTTCACACAACTCTAATTATCATAATGGTTTTCCCCTTTCTTTGTTTCTTTACACTTTTTGCTAGAGCTGCTTTTCTATTTCTGACTGTTAATGGATAGGAGTCTATATACTTAGTAAAAATCTTTGTACTGTATGTGCATAAGTAGATGAGAAATGGGAGCTCAAAGGTCTTCTCTTATTTTTTGAATTACAGCAGAATTTGAACAAAAAATTGTAGATAAAACCTGAAATGATGAAGCATCTTTCTGACCCTTTTTGAAATATTTTATATTGTATCATTTGTAGAAATGATAATGTTAGTTAGATATTAGCCTTTCCTTGTATATTTCAGAATATGAAATGACATAATAAGGCATCCAAACCACTAAACAGTTTAAGAAAAGGATATACTTCAGTTTCTTTTTACTACTTATTAACAGGTATCTCTTAGATTCTGGTAATGTAAATGTTTTCCATGGAGACAGCTGTGTCCGTACAGTAAATGGTGCATGTTCTGCACCTCATTTAGATCTCATGAAACTGAGGGATACAATATGTTCAAGCTGCTGGTCTGAGAAAGAGACTCAAATCCATAGTCTTTGTATGCATGTCAGACACTATACATGTGGTAAATGATAAACATACCATATGGGATTTGGGAAGTTAAGACTATCGAGTTCCTCACCCATTATTTTTTTCTTACATTGTATGGTCAAATCAAAAACATATTATTGTTCACATTATTAAGAGGCCATGTTTGTGGCCCCATTTATAAGGTTACAAAACTGATTATACTTTAAGCTTCTCTTTGGCCTAAAAATTTTCCTGGTTACACTCAAGCTGTCATTTAAAAAATATATATTAAAAAAAAAGGGAGGGAGAGATGAAGTAAGGGAAGGGATCGTTTTTGCATTATAGAGGTTTGAAAACTTTATCCTTAGCCAAATAGTACTGCTGAGTTTAAGGTTCATCTTGAAGAATTAGTGTTCCAGAAGTTTATTATATGTATTGGTTAAGATGTTATCTGGAAAAAATATTTGCAGTCCTGACAATATCGCAACATTATATGTAGTTTCACGATAGTTTTATTTTTAAGGTTGGGTTTGTAGACTGGACTAAATTAGTATCCTTAGCTAAACTGTGAAGTGTTTATCTGAAAATTATGAACTTAATATCTTCTTTGTTTCCAATCACATGAGGAAAATCTTCTGTTCATACCCTAAAATTGAAATTTGTTATGCTACTGAAGAAACATGAATTTGCATGAGGTTTATAATTCATGTTTGAGATCTATTATGGAACAATTGTTTGTCTCTTGTTCAATAAAAAGAAAGAGGAAAAGTGAGGCTCGCAGTAGATTATGGAGATAGGCTACTAGGGAAGGAACTAGAAAACAAAGATCTTTGAAAAGCTTAAAATCAGGAATGGAGAGGAGGAAACATAGATTTTGTGACTCTATGAATGCTGCATAACCAACCACATTTCTCTTTTTCTAATTGTTTTGAAAGCAAGAACTGTATAAACTGAGTGCATTGGAATGCAATGCTTCAGCTCTTATTTTGTCCCCTTCCCATGGTAAGTCAATAGCTGAAACAGATTAGGGAGAGAGACTGTTTCATGCTCCATGCATCTCCTCCATGGTTGAACTTTCTCTGTAGGTTAGTGTAGACTGTTTTTACTTGGATTTCATGTATGCTGTCAATTGTTGAAATATATCTGGACTGTGTGCAAGATTTTTTCTTTTTTTCTTTTTCTTTTTTCCAGTAAGTTTCTTCTGTAACTATGAGTAAAAAAAGCTGAAAGTATGTTTCATTTGCTGTTTCTCTGTTAAATTTTCTGAATGAAGACCTTATACATTTTTCAGCAAGGGATCTGTGTAGAGTTCATAAGCAGTAGTGATTCAGCTGGGTAATGTTAGTAACATGTGGAATATGTAGTTATTTCTTTTCATAACAGCACTACAGGTTTTTCTTCTGGACAAGTCACCCTTATGCTGAAGAATGTGGGGAAAAAATGAAATTGCACTTTTATTTCATGTCCTTCTCAGCATCCTCTTCTGCAGGGATAGACAGCCAAGAGAAGGTTCTACATCTAAGTCCTTAAATAGATTAACTAATGTGTGAAAGGCTTCTTTACTCTTAGATGAGTACTTTTAACAGTTTTGTCCAGTGCAAAGAATGTTAGTGAAGTGTCCCACTGAAAATGAAATAGTAAAGAGTCATACACTCAGTATTGTAATCTTGAGGCAATTGAGATAAAAGATTCTAAAGAGATATGGAATAATGGAAATATATGGGTTGTATATGAAATGAGAGACTGTCAACATTCTAATTATTTTTTTAGCTTACAGAAATATCAACTGTAAGCACTGAAAATATCTTTTTCTTTGTGAAAGCACATATTAGGGCACCAACAGAAATCTGTAGCTTTTTGGTAGTGGGTTTAATTCTGTCCAGTGTATGTGGCTGAGAAAGTTAACGGCTACTATAAAGATCAGGAAGGACATCAGGAATCAAGATTTCATACTTCAAACAACTAGTATCATCTTTTGAGATAGTAAAGAAGGAATTTGGAAGCTGTTATGTACCTTTCTACTCACTGTACTTAGTAGTTAAGACTACTAGGTTACTAGGTTACTAGATTAGGTTAGAAATGAGTTATATGTTTGGCTGTAGGCTGGACAAGACCATATACCAGAGCTGATTGGATTCCTTAATGTTACAGCCTGTTGACCAACAAATTTATTGATGGGGACCACAAGGCTTATACGTTAGAAAATCAAAAGTAAGAAGGTAGAAGTAAGGCTTGTGGGATTGTTTACCAAATAAGAAATTCTAACTCTAAGGGGTCTGTGGCTGAGTCTGAGTTAGCCGTGAAACTGACATATAAATCAATCTCATGATTTTAGCTGGTTCTTTTCCTTCCTTATCCAGGGATTCAGATTACCCAGCTGTGTCCCTACTGTAAAGCACTGTTATCAGTTCTGTAATGAAATCCTATCACGGGAACTTTATTTGACCTATCCACTGGATATGTGGCTCAAGAGTAACTGTCTGGCAACTCATTTTGCATATAGCTAGAATGTGGTGTAGGATAAAAATATAAGCAGGTATATGTCTTAACAAGTGCTTGTTAAAAAAAAAAAACAAAAAACAAAAAACAAGAAAACTCATATAACTAAAGAACTAAGCATTTGCTGACCTCAGCAAGCATTAATTTAGACCTCAACTTTAACTGAAATAAGTTTGATCCAAAGCTCATTAAAATGAAAGAATGTCTCATGGCTTTCTTTGATCCTTGAGATATGCAGAGCAGAAATAAAATTTTTAATACCTAGAAAACATGAGGTTAACAGGAAAATCGATCCGGTCGTAGGTAAAGAACAGTTAACAGATCTATCATCTTGAATATTTTGTGTTACCAGAGGAAGGAATAATAGGCTTGATAAAACAATTAGGTGGAATGGAGTCTTTAGAAAGGTAGAATTAATGTTTTAATGAAGTTTAGGGAAAAAATTGTTCCCAGAGTGACTCCAAGACTGGAAAGGTGAACAAGTTATTTCTGTTGGACCACAAAATATCTGGTTGAAGAACTGAAATTATTAGGCAAAAGCTGAAAATGTGAAAAGGAACTGGAACACGTAGTGAATGATGCTCTTGGGTTGTAAAAGTAAAACTGATGCATATGGTACTGCCATGTCTCAGAACTTCAAGAGTCTTTCAACGCATGAATAATACTTCTATAAGTAAGGAGGATGTGTTCTAACTGCTGTATGGGGATACGGGGTCAATTGCTCAATTAGAGGTAATAGAAGACTAATAAAATAAATCTGAGATCCTGGTTCACATCCTTCTGCATACTACCAGCTACTTCTGTACTTTAAATCACTATAGAAAAAAAAGTCATAAAAGTTATGTTTTAGTATCTGAAACTGTAGGATAAAGACTAAAAATATTATACTTGGATCTCAGTAAGAGTCCGTGACAGATATTTATTCTGTACAGAGAAGCTTTTGGGATTTTGTGTATGTGTTTTGCTAGTTTGTTTTTTAATTTTAGATCTGAAGAAAAGCTTTAAGCTTCTGTACCTAGTATATAGTTAATAATAATAATTTGTATGTTTGATTTTTTTTTTCTTTTCCCCCATCATTCTACAACAGCGTATCTTCAATATGAAAATAACTTCAGGATATAAGTCACTTTTTGCTGGTAAAAGCACAGAACAAATTCTAAGCATCAAGGCCCATTATCCAGCCAACTGGTTGCAAACTTTCTGAGGAAAAAATCCAAAATGGCAACTAAAATATCTTTATTTCTTGACCCATCTCAACTATGATGCAGTGACTTTGGAGACAAATGGTTTCTTGAGATTTTTGTATGATTTTTTATATAATTGTTACACTTCACTAAGTCACTGTGAATATAATGATATGCTATTTATACATTTTCAACTATAGTGTTGTCAAGGAAAGATGTATGTATGTTGTACAGCATATTGTGATTTACAGTATGGCACTTTTATATACATTACTGTACACCAGAGGACCAAAAGTATCTGTCAGTTCTTATCTATCTACTCACAGCTGTATTTAAGCAACTAATACACATTTCTGTAAACAACTTGATTTATAGACAAAGTTGGCCACTGGGAAGTATAGTCTTCCTGAAGGGTAGGAAACATGCCATTCTTCAGTTTAGTGGGGAAACCATAAACTTCCGGCTCCTGTCATGTCTTTTGGTGTTCAGTAATAACCATTTTGCTTTCCATAATACTTGCAAGTCCTTTTAATTTATAATATGTTTTGCTCTTTCCTAAATATTTATTTTATTTTCATGAAACAGCCAAGTGCTTTTAAGTACAGTTTTCTTTTTTTCCTAGTTACTATCATTAACTCTTTGATAGGCTTTCTTGATTTTAAACAGAAGCATAGAGGAATTCAACTTTCACTTCTTTTTCTATTTTGGAATCCCTAGCTGATTAAGAACTACAGTTGTCTGGCCAAGAGTGATTTCTTCACTCTATGCCAAAGAATAACTGAGAATTTTCTTCCTAACATCAGTATTTTGGCATTTCTGTAAGCACTTTTCACCTGAGATTTTCTTTTATTTGGTTCCATGTAAGGTTATACGTTACATTAATAATGTTCTGATGCTGAATTAGTGGAACCTGTATGACATACCTCTGTGGTTTTTAGATTTTTGCCCAGAATGAATATTAGGCTGTGAGCCACACACAACACTGGCTTTAATTAACGTTTTTGCAGTTTTTGTGATTGATCTGTGAAGCTTGGGAATAAGTTATACAACTCTATATCACAACTGCCCTCTGTGGGTATTATCATAATTATTATGCCTTCCTGATGAATTGAGAATGAGTTGGTGGCGGCATCATTTGATCTCATAACTGTTTATAAATATTTAAAATGTGGGAGCAATTCGATGGAGATAGACTCTTTTCAGTGGCATATATAGAACACGGAGCAATAGAACAAGGAGCAACAGGCAGAAACTGGAACAAAGGAAGTTCCATCCTAACACAAGGAAGAACTTCTTTACTGTGAGAGTGATGGAGCATTGGAACAGGCTCCCTGGAGAGGTTGTGGAGTCTCCTTCTCTGGAGATATTCCAGACCAACTTGGACGCCTACCTGTGTGGCCTGCTGTAGGGAACGTGCTTTAGCAGGCAGTTGGACTCGATCATCTCTAGAGGTCCCCTCTGACACCTACAATTCTGTGATTTTCAAATAATGACATTTTTAGCCTTGGCATCAGTCCTTTCCTTCTTTTGGACAACTGAAGTTTGTTATTATTTGTGATGTAAGAACTCATACAAGGGATCATAAAAGGTTCCCCCAACTCATTTTTTTTTTTTGGTCCCAATCAGTAGAAAAAGTTGAAGTGGAAAATATAAAAGAATTAGAGCATGAAAAAATAAAGACAAATGAACTATTTTTTCCATAGTATACAGTGTTTAAGACATATTACCACTCATGTTGGAGATGAGGAGTACCCCCGAATATTGAGCTGTACAGCTTAACATCTCATACTAAAAATTTTTCCTTTTGTGTGGTTTTCAAGCCTGTGTCCTAACCATGTCCTTAGATGTCCTTAGGTCTGTCATAAATAATGAACAATCTCAGTTCACCTTTATAGCATTTATGGTCCCCCACTACCTCTTCAATATGTTTTGTAAGACAAAAGTCCTACTGAAAGTCTACCCTTTCTCACTACAGATAGTTTTTAAGAAGCTTGTCTGTCTAAAGTGGGAGAGTAGGTAGAACCTACCTAAGATTTCATATTAAGATTCATATTTTGGCAAGTAAAGAATGTTTTGTCTAACAATTCTTCTGTGCAATTTATGCTAGAAAATAAGATACATAATTTTTCTAAATATTATAAATAAAAATTTCATAGAGAAATAGGACTGGAAAGGATGTAAAGTTATCTATTATTGCATCACTAGTACTGGTGATCAATTATATAACTGATATTACTCAGAATTTTTTCTAGCTTGGTCTTAGTGACTTTTGTAATCAACATAGGTGTTGTGAAAGTAATGCTTCTTATTTATTTCCATGGAAACTACAACAAAGAGCACAGTAACTGTCTTTGATAGAGCAAATTCTCAGCTGCAAAACACTATTTTTCAACATACTCACCACCGTTAGTTTTATAATTTCACCAACAATGAACAAGAGCCTGCATGTCGCGCTCATAAAAATCTGCATGGCTTTCCAGAATGTGGCTTGTCTTTCACATCACTGTCACCACTGCTGAAATGCACCACCCACCACCTCACTGTGCCAGCATCCACTGGTTGGTTCATAAAAATTCAGCAAGCATTGATGAATGTCAATGTGTGCAATTTTTTCTCCATGGAGGAATCCAATTACACACCTTTGCATTTCCATGTCAGATGCCATTTTGTCAGGCTGCCCCTTTGCTATTATCTGTCGTACAGCAACAAAATGCAGCGGAATATTGGTGGGAAGGTTCAACTTCTACTGCCATACCACCATCTGCTTCTAATGTTGTGGGCCAACATAATAAAATAGGAGGCATTACTTTCAGAGCAGCCCTTGAAATTAAAAGATCTCTAATATTCTAACTCACATTTTCTCTAATGTCAGTTATTTCTTGTCTTATCTACATTCAAAGTGATTACTTCCTCCTGAATGTGATAGCCTATATCTGAAACTGAATGTCATGTCCTCTATTTTCTCACAGTTTCAGGTTGATAGACTGTAGCTTTTAAAATGTTACCACAGAGGTTATGTTTTCTATTTTCCTTATTGTCTTTGTTGTTTTTCTTTGTAACCTTTCCAGTTTGTTCACATCTTTGCGTTGATAAAATTGGATCCAGTTGTCCTGCTGACATTTTATCAGCGCCAAAGAAAACAGAAGGATTACTCTTACGTATACATCTTTCTATGGTATGTTTTTTGCAACAACATGACACTGTTGACTTGTCACCTTAATGTTTTGATCCTTTCCTTTAGTAGAAAAAGACAACTTCTTAACCAATTATTTCTCTTCCTGGATTTATGGAGTTGATTAATTCTTTATGACCTTGCTTCTGTCTCTGTTTATGTATCATATTTTTTTTCCCAGTCCTGTTCTCAAGTTTGGCAAGATGTCTTGGAATTACATTTTTGCTTTACATTCTAATGTCATCTACAAATATTTGGGGTTATTAGTAAAATAACTGAATATCACTTGGCCCTAAAAAATCCCATTTTTAAAACATCCTACTAGTTTAACAGTGAACTGTTGGTGGTCCTGTACAGTCTCCTAACTAGTTTGTCATCTGTATTTTGTTACTTTCATTTCAATCATACTTTTCTTTAGCTTGTGTGACATTTTTTTTTTTACCAAATATGGCTGCTACTTGGGTCCTTCATCAAAGCCAATTACTCTGTCGTAAGAAAAAAACTGATTAATTTGACATAACTTTGGAAGTCCACATTGATTCTTCTGAATGTTTATAAATAGCCTTAAGCAGATTGCTTGTTACAGAAAGGCTCAGAATCTGACATATCTCTATTTCTACAGTCTTCTTTTTTTCACTTAATATCAAAATTACATTTGATCCAGGAGGCCAGTCAGCCTCACCTCCATCCCTGGAAACGTGATGGCACAGCTTGTTCTGGATGCCATATCCAGGCAATTGGAAGAGAAGAAGTTATCAGGAGTAGTCAGCATGGGTTCACCAGGGGGAGGTCATGCTTGATGAACCTGGTAGCCTTCTATGATGTCATCACTGGCTGGGTGGATGGGGGGAGTGTAGTGGATGTAGTCTACCTTGACTTCAGCAAGGCATTTGATAATGTCTCCCACAACATCCTTATAATAAAGTGGAGAAAGTATGGAATAGATGAGTGGACGGTGAGGTGGGTTGAGAACTGGCTGACTGACTGAGCTCAGAGGGTTGTGATCGGTGGCACAGAGTCCAGCTGGAGGCTTGTATTTAGCAGTGTTCCTCAGGGGTCAGTGCTGAGTCTGGTCTTGTTCAACATCTTCATTGATGACCTTGATGAGGGGATAGCGTCCACCCTCAGCAAGTTTGCTGATGATACGAAGCTGGGATGAATGGCTGACACACCAGATGAATGGCTGTGCTGCCATTCAGCAAGACCTGGACAGGCTGGAGAGCTGGGTGGAGGAGCAACCAGATGAGGTTTAACAAAAGCAAGTGTAGAGTCTTGCACCTAGGGAGGAATAACTGCACGTATCAGTACAGGTTGGGGGATGACCTGCTGGAGAGGAGCTCTGCAGAGAGGGACCTGGGGGTCCTGCTGGACAACAGGTTTGCCATGAGCCAGCACTATGCCCTGGTGGCCAAGAAGGCCAATGGGATCCTGGGGTGCATTAAAAAGAGCAGCGCCAGCAGGTTGAGGGAGGCGATCCTCCCCCTCTCCTCTGCCCTGGTGAGGCCTCACCTGGAGTATTGTGTCCAGTTCTGGGCTCCTTGGTACAAAAAAGACAGGGATCTGCTGGAAGGAGTCCAGCAGAGGGCCACAAAGATGATGAAGGGCCTGGAGCACCCCTCTTATGAGGAAAGGCTGAGCGACCTGGGTCTGTTCAGCCTTGAGACAAGAAGACTCAGAGGGGATCTGATCGATGTCTATAAATATCTAAGGTGAGGGAGGCAAAGGGATGAGGCCAGACTCTTTTCAGTAGTGCGTGGTGATAGGACAAGGGGAAATGGCCGCAAAGTGAAGCATAGGAAGTTCTTCACAGTGAGGGTGACTGAGCACTGGAATAGGCTGCTCAGAGAGGTTGTGGAGTCTCCTTCTCTGGACACCTGGACACCTACCTGTGAAAACTGGTCTAGGGAGGCTGCTCTTGCAGGGAGGTTGGACTAGATGATCTCTAGAGTTTCCTTCCAGCCCCTACAATTCTGTGATTCTGAGATTCTGTGATACATTTGTCATTACTAAGTTTTTTGGTATCAAATCTATTCTCCAATAATTCTCAACAACATTTATGTTTTCAACAGTAATGAACTTTCATCAGCCATTTTTATTCTTAGGACAAAATCCACTATCTAGCTAATTTGGGGGGGCTGGAGCTTGATGATGTTGAAGGTGCCCTCCAACTTAAGTTGTTCTATGACTCTATGAATATTAAAACATTTCAGTATTGTTACCTGTTTTTTTCCTCCCCATTAACAGTGAGATTTTTTCCTTTTTTCCCTTAGTGCTACTTGTACTAGCTGTTTGGTCTCTGCTACCCTCAGATATAGAGTGATGCAAAAGAGAGCGGCAGCCTTTTGGTCATCTTGGAATAATCACTCAGTAAATTTATAGATGTGACAAAGACAGTAAGCCTAATTAACTGAGCTAAGAGTTTAGCCTCACTCCTTCCATTTAGCTTTAGTCATTTTGCTGGTGTTTGAGTTTATTATTTATTATATTCTTTCCAGAAAGTGTTGCAAATGACAGTGATAATGCTGTCTCATTTGATAGAAAAGGTGCGAATGTTAAGAGTCAGTAGAACAGCAGAGACTGCATTTCACAATTGTGATAGTTAAGGATCCCAGCGGGGTTTGATATCTACCAGCATCCAGTAACTTTAGCACAGACAGGTGGTAAAGGATGAGGGAAATGTAGTTGTAGCCTCAGGCAGATACTCAGCTCATGCAGCTGTTTCATGCATTCTGGCGACATGACTCAGTTAAAATCAAATAACATTCCTTACGCCAATATTTCTTACCTGCATATGAAACCAGTTGTCTTTCATTTTGCAAAAACATGATAATTCAAAGAGCATTAAAAAATGTACTGTTTCTCACACAGAATTTATATCTTGCAGCTGCACGCTAATCCAAGTGAAATGGAGTAGAGTTTCACTTTATCAGCCAATCATAACTTTAAACTGTTTTTACAATTCATCGTACAGTTTTTAAAGCCAGATTTAAGTCTGTATATGAAAAATAGTCTACTTGATGTATGAAACCATAGATTAGTCAATATGCATTTAAAGAAGTACTTCAATAACAACAGAAAAATGACTTTAGAGAATTTAGAGACTAAACTCTGAATTATACACTTGGAATGCAAGTACTAGGCCATCAGTACAGTCAGGATAATGTATGCAAAGAGTAGCTGAACAAGATAGTTAATTTGTTCAAAGAATCTCAGATTGTGCTACTATTTTGCAGCTGTTATATTTAGATTAATTAGTCTGTCTCATATCCTACCTTCTTGTTGGCATTTTTATTTCTGAGAGCAATTATGCACCAGACAGAATAGAATTGTGAGTGGGTAAGGCTGAGTCTTAGTTGGGATCATGGAAGAAAATACACAAATAAATGTTTCCTTGTGGCTATATGTGCAGTGTAAAGATGCTAGGAGGTTATTTCTGTTATCTCTCAAAATACCCCTTTGACAATTTGATTGCATCGTTATTTAATCTCCCTATAGGAATTACTGTAATTGATAAATTAACAATTTCAACAATTAAAATGTGTATACTCAGCATTTATCTTCCTGTCATGTGTCAGTGCTCAGGTGGTGGTTAATTCTCAGACTGTGGCACAGATTCAGAACTAAATTGTATAGCCAGAGGAGCATTTCATACTTCATCTTCCCTATCTGAAAGTGTCAGGGGAACTGATTTGGCCTCTTTACCTAAATCACCCATGCAGCTCTAGCAGGTTCAGACAGAATTTTTGTTAGGTCAGGACTGAATTTTAACAGGAAGTTTTCTTAGGATTAGAAAAACTTCTGTTGCCAATAATTTTAAATTTTTTTCTCTCACACTCAGAATATTTAAAAAAAACAGTTTTGGTTCTTATTCAGTAATCTTTTTATTCTACAAACTCTTAGCCAAAGTAATTCTAGTATATGAAAAGGGCTTTGCATATTTTACAGTTTTGATATTTCAGGAATTAGTCACGTGTTTGTACATCAAAAGTTAACAAAGTGACTGAACTGATGACTGTCACAATCCCCATTTACACAGCTCATTTAGAAATACTCAATGCCTCAGGTACTATTTTGCTAACAAACTCAAAGTACAACTGAAAAAAGACAGCTTCTCGAAATACGAGTGATCAAGTTTTATGCCTACTTAGTCCTTTAAAATTATTGTTAATATACCATCAGTTAATCAATTATTATAAATTGATGCCAGTTTTGATATTTGTCTACTTTTGCTGTCATCAAACTGCTAAACACATTACTATTCAGCATTTTTGTATGACTGACTCCTATTTCAGCTCTCTTTTTTAAAAAATAACTTCCTACTTTAACAATATTTTCTGGAAAAAGAATACTTAAATACCTTCAAACAGGTTTTACAAGTTAAAAATTCTGCTATAATTATTCTTCAGGCTCCATGGATTTAAGCTATCAGAGTTTACTGTTTTGTGAAAAATATGTTTTACTTTGTTTGGACATGCTTGTCATAAGTTTCTCAGTATATCATTATCCTATAAAACCTCCCACTGGCAGTGTCTGGAAGAAAAAAAATGTAGTGTAAACTGTAGAGGACCTAATGGCAGCTTCCTGCCAACTTTCTTCCTTGAATCAACAATGTTTGGTTTTGTTTTTGCTTTTGTGAAAATGTCACAATCTGATCTTTCATATGAGTTTGCTAGTTTTGTTTATCAGTCTAGTAGAGCATGTATCCGCATCTTCTACTTTTCTCTGTTTTTACTCCTTTTTCATTCCATGATATCTGTGTTTCTGGTCATACCACCAATGAGTGTTTGCACACATAAATTACACACCTAAAACCACTCATCACCAGAAAATTTACTGCTTCTAATATCTTTCTCATGAACAGTTGTGTTTATTTCTGAGCTGACTTGTCTATTAAAGACAGAAATACTCTTAGTTTTGGTTCAGTTCTTTGTTTTTTCAAGACTCTTATTTTAGATATTACAGTATATTTGGGACCGTGTGGGCTTCTAACTATAAGCCTGTGCTGGGAATATTAGCATGCTTTTAGTTTATAAATGCAACTCTGAGTAAAAATAATAGTGGGTTGATATCTGTATTAATGATACTGTTTCTGTGCTGCTGAAGTCAGTGGCAATGAGTGGGGGCAGAATATATCCTCCTGACAGAGGACACAATGGGCTTTTCTTTTTTCCTTTGAAATCCTATTTGGAAAAGTAGGGGGAGCAGTGGCAGGGAGGGAGGATGTTGTCCTTAAAGATAAGGAACTTGAATCTTCTTTCCTATGTCCAGGAAACTTATCTCATTCAGTTTGGGAAATCTTTTATCTTCTGGGCCTCTTTTTGGCTTAACTATGAACTCAAGTAAAGTGAAGGAGAGACAGATACTACCGATACTATCTTGGAAAAGTAGATATTCTTTTTCTTCTTTAAAAAAAATTATTTAATGTTCTTTCCCAGTATTTTTTTTTTAATATGAAATGTGTTTGCTTATGTAGTATTACAGGAGAAAAGTAGATTAATAGTTATTATTTATTACCATATGTTACTATGGATTTATAACAGGGTTATTTTTTAATGGCTAATTTTCCCTCCTCTTGAGGTAGAATGCTGTATAACGTTGTGTGAAGTGCCATGAGGTGCATCTTGGATGAAAGTTTATTCATAATGCAATAACCAGTTATTCAACCTTTATGGCACTAAATTTGTCTGGATGACTCTGAGTTTGTATGATGAGGAGTCACTGTCACAGGAAGACATGTTAACAGTTCATTAGATACAGCAGGGAAGTTTGGATAACCAGGATCATACTGTGAATGTTTAGTTTTTATTGTTGGCCAAATCCATTATGAATAGAAAGGCTATATTTCTTTTCTGTTCATTTATAGAAATCCTTTTTAATATTACAGTATCACATGAATTTACTCAACAGATGTTGTATTATAAGCCATTACTTTTGATCTTATATCATGAGCAGTAGATTTTTAGATAAGTGGCACCAGCACAAAAAAGACCCCAGACTGAAAAAGCCAATTTACAACAGAGAATTGTTGATCTATATTTTTAAATAACAATTTTATTTACTCATTTTAAGCAGAGTTTTTAAATAGAGGAAAAAAAGACCCCCAACCTTGTTTTACATGTCTAGCTTTCTCCCTAGATAAGAAAATATTCAAAGTAGATGATAAGTATTCACTTATTTTGTCTAGTTTTTGTGAATTTTGTTTTTGTTAGCTCAAGGAGAAAAGATAAAGATTTCATTTTTTTTCTACTAATCTTGAATCTCTGTTCTTCTCAGTATTCCTTATACCAGTCAAGATAAAGAAAAAAACAACTTTCAATTAAAAATGCTTGCAGTTATCAAAGCTGCGTAGCTGAAATGAGTGAGAATTGTTGAAATCTTCTACAGTCTCTGAAGATTTTACTTTGTAGAGGTGTTTCCTGTGGAATTCATCTTAGTGAGGGGAAGGAATTTAGATGTCCTTCATGTGCATATGTGTGTGCTTACTGAAGTTATTTTTTAGGTCTTTATGTATTCACCAAGAAACTGGAGAAATTAGATATTTGGGAATGGAAATTGGTGGTCTTCCAGGCAATATTGGATCTAAAAGTGCTAAATCCTTTAATAAATAAACCTTGATTCAGACTGGAATGTCTTGGCTTGATCTTAAAGGTGATATTATGAAGGACTTCTAGCTGTTGACTAGCGTCAAAGATAATTATCTGCACATTCCAATCTTATTCTGCCATCAGCAGTGCCTGAGGTCTAAATGAAGAAAATGTTATTTCCCTAGAAGTATATTACATTTAGACTATCTTCTTTCCCAAGCACTTCAAGTAATTTTTACATCTGACTGGAAATAGGAAGAATAAAAAAAGCCTAAATAACTATATAACCTGCTTCTTAGAGTGCTGTGTACTTAACACAGGGGTCATAATTCTAACAGTCCTACGCAGTTTTCTAACTATGGCATTGTGTATTACTGGGCACACAGTTGCGTTATTGGTCTTTTTATTTCCATTATGCTGTGGAAAAAAGAATACATTTTTCTTTCCTTTGCATTTTGGAGGTGAGATCTCTTAAAACACATCAGTACAACATGGAGCATTTTACTCATAATGCAGCTCAGCTATTCAGGAAGTTCAATTTACTATAAAATGTACTGGAGCTAATTTGGCAGGCTGTATAGAACATCTGAAACAGTATATATAATTCAAGTGTTAAAGAATCACGTTTAAATATCATAGAATCGTGGAATCATTAAGGTTGGAAAAGACCTCTAAGATCATCCAGTCCAACCATCCACCTAGCACCCCTATTGCCCACTAAACCATGTCCCTGTGTACTACATCTGCCCTTTTCTTAATGCCTCTAGAGGTAGTGACTCCACCACTTTCCTGGGCACCCTGTTCCAATGCCTGACCACTTATTCTGAGAAGAAATTCTTACTAGTAACCACTCTGAACCTCCCCTGGTGCAACTTGAGGCCATTCCCTCTTCTCCTGTCTCTGTCACCTGGGAGAAGAGGCCAACCCCCACCTCACCACAGCCTCCTTTCAGGCAGTTGGAGAGAGTGATAAGGTCTCCCCTGAGCCTTCTTTTCTTCAGACTAAACAATCCCAGTTGCCTCAGCTGCTCCCCCTCCGACTTGTGCTCCAGACTCTTCACAGCTCCGCTGCTCTTCTCTGGACACTCTCCAGGGCCTCGATGTCTTTATTGTAGTGAAGAGCTCAGAACTGAACACAGTATTTGAGGTGCTGCCTCACTGGAAATGAATACAGGGACCATCACCTTCCTGCTACTGCTGGCTACACTATTTCTTCTGCAAACCAGGGTGCCTGGCTGTCCCACAGCTGCTTTGTGGCCACACTCAAGATGATCAGTTCCATAACCTGCCCTGACACTGTGGTCAGACTGACAGGCCTGCAGTTCCCTGCATCCTCCTTACAACACTTCTTCTAGATGGGCATCACGTTAGCAAGTTACCAGTCATCTGGGACCTCTCTGGTTGACCAGGACAGCACCTTGAAATGGATGAAAATTCTCTTCTACTTTACAAGTTGCTTACAATATTCATGGTAGATAACAGCTCAGATACTACCTGATACTTGCAAGAATTTTTTTTTTAAGTTTTACCTGCACAAATAAAATACAAATTTGAATCTTTAAAGTAATTACTTAGTTGCTTTGTACAGCAGCGATTTCACTACTGAAGTTTGTTTGTGGGACAAAGACTTGTTCAAGGTTGCAATGTTTATAACACTCTATGTAAATATGCGTGTTCATAAATGCACTCCAGCATAGTTTTAATGTATTCTGACTCAAGCAGTTGTATTCTTTGGATAGAGGCTCTAGATCTTGAAAAATACTTGAAATGCATGGCTTGATATGGATGGTCATTTCTGTCCTCTGAAACCAAATCTGTCTGGGGATGAGAGAGTCTTAGTTAAATATATGTCCAAATTGAATAACCTCAAGTTGATGAGAATTATTATACAGAATATGAAATGTGGCAGGGGTGGTAGTTTACACGAATGGTTAGGAATGTAACAATGGTAATCTTCCCCTCCACCCCTTTTTTCAGTCTAGCAAAACAAAATCTATCACTCAGTAGAAACTCATTGTCAAATACATGTTTTGCTGGTGTATCATTAACTGCATGAGGACTAACATAGTTAAAAACAGTATTTTTATGCCTGTGCCAACGTCTCACAAATTGATGTGGCAGGATTTAAATCTTTGTTTTCTTTGTCTGTGATGCAGTAGTTTGAGAGAGTTCTTTTTCTTCATCTGAATATCTTTATGAAATCTTGTTTTGGTTCACTGATAGTCTGAGAAAACTTTCCAGTAGCCCAGAAGGGAGCAAATTGTGTAATTCAGCATTTTTGTCTTTCCCCATAATGGTTTATTCACTGTTGGCTGCTACTGTGTTTAAGAAACAGATGGATATGAATTTTTTGAGATCTAACCTGGAGTGAACACATTGTTATAAAGTCTCTTTTCCTTTCTTCCATCAGACAGTGATTTAGGAGAATTCTGCAGTTTACAATGGACATTTTTGGACATTTGTTGGACTGTCAGGACTATCTTGCTGCCCTTATCGATGTTCTCTCCCCAGCCCAATTTTCTTCTCCCATCCATAATCATAGTTGAGCCATTCCTATATAGTTTCATTACTGAATGCTCTCTCTGTGTGTAATTGTCTCTCAGCAACTTTGCTCTGCAATGCTGCATGCTGTGTGTGTAATTATGTGTCTGGATCCATTCAGTGGCTGCATAGTTTCCCCTTGAGCTCGTGTGCTTGCAGCATTGTGGGGGCATCTATGGGCTATGTGCCTGCCTGTTTGGCTTCTGCCCAGTGCTGGCAGCCCTGCTGTCAGATGCACCAGGCTGTACAGCCACCCTCACATCTCATTCCCTTTTTGCACAGGTATTATTTCCTGAGACTGCTGCTGCTTTCAGTTTGGCATCCTCCTCCAGCACTGTTTTTTCCTCCCACAGGGAATTTCTCTCTAGTGTGTTGATTGAGGGAAGGTACAGAGATCTGTGGCTGATTTATCCAGTCAGCTTGTTACTATGTAGTAGATGAGGGGGTAGTGTTGTGAACAGGAGTTCCTACCTGGCTGAGATTTCTCTTTAGTGCTTTGAAAATCTGACATGCTCATTATAAACTGCTTTCCGGGAGGAATTCCTTCTGACAAATTCTGGGTTGATATTTTTGCTCCATCATGTGATCATTCCTAGCTTATCATGTGTTAATAATGGAGTCCAGTTGCCAGATATTTTGTTGTCCTCTTCAGGCTTCCCTATGTTGTCCTTTGGTCTGTCCTATCCTGGACAGACTCATCATCACTTTAATTTTAATCCTATTGGCTGCTTTCTTCCTGAACTGACCCTCCAGAGCAGTTTTTTATTTTGATTTTTTTTTGTTAGAAAGCTCACCTTCTATGGAATCTTTTCCCCCACAAGCAGAGAAAGTACCAGAAATGACACACAAAAAATATATATTTACATCTTTAGTGTATCTCTTTTAACATATAGAGATAAAACACCTGTTGTTGAGCTTATGTTGTTTATGTGCATATCATGTGTGAAAGAATTAAATTAGTGAATTTTTTGTTGTCATGCCCATGTATTCTCCTGCACTTCTCCTGTGGGTATAGATAAATTTCAGTAAGGTTGTAACTAAACTATCAATTGCTATACTGAGTTTTTCTTGATAAGAGTGGTTAGCAAATGGGTATGCCAGAGCTAGAACTTGTCTCTTTAATGTATAGCCATACTATGACTTTGCTTTCAGTTATTTATGTAGGGAATATTGCATTATATACAATAGCAATCACTTTATTTTAGTTTTTAAGCATGTAGCGTATCCAAGTCACTGTGACCTTTGTAGGTGTGCCAAGCCTATAAAATATTGCATAAATAAGTTTATAGTAAAAATACCATAGAATTAAGTAAACAGGAAAAGATTATCTGCATTAAAAGAAGAGTGCAGATGCAGCTTCCTTGGGCATTCAGTACTCACATGAACTCTGCATTAAATGTCACTGTAGCAAAGACGGTATCAAATTTCCATGGTACAGAAGCTGCCCGCAGTTAGTGATTGCTCGATTCCTTTTATTTCTCATGCTGCTTATTAACATTATTTAACTTGTACTAGAACTAGATAAGAAAGCTTATTTTCTGAGATTTCTCATGCAAAATTATCCAAGCATTTTCATACTATAACATTTTCACTTTTGCTTGCTTTTTTACAATGTGTAAGCACATTGTAGTGTGCGGAGAAACTCTCTTATGTACATAAACTGTTTGCAATAAGACTTTACACATACCATGTGAATCCCTGCGGCCTTTGGAAATACTCTAAGGGAGAAGCATTTATACCTCTAATAATAGATTGGGATTATGGATTAAAAGCATGGGGGAAGTAGCTTTGTGCAGTGTAACCTAGCAAGTGTGCTAAGAATCAATTTTTGGCAAGAAAACTCCCAATTTGCCCTCTCTCCCTGAAGTTGACCTGGTGGATGAAATAGTAGATGTGTGTATGATTCTAGGCATGCCTTCTCCAAAGATCAACATTTGTACGCACTTTAGTCACCTTTTATACGCAGTGCTATTGACATTAACCAGAGAGGCCAGTCTGACAGCGCTGTACTTTAACACCAGCTAAAGAGTTGCTCTGCTCTACTTGCATGTTTTATCTAAAAAGACTCAACACCGAAATCACACAGTGTAATTGTTTTCTGCCTACAAGAGTTCCCTTCCACATACAATATCGCATGGGACAACAGTTTCCTACTGAAATCAACATATCTTCAATAGCTAATTCAGTTACTACTCTATATTTTTTAATGCTTCTGGAAACACTAGGTTGAGCTCTGTAATCAATATCAATATTATCAATACATAACATCTAAATCTGCTTCCATTTGCACAACTATAAAACGCCAATAATACTACTTTTGTAATTAGGTTTGTATTGTGTCAAACTAGTGTAAGTTTGAGCAGGACTGAGGCCACCAGCCACTTAAAATAATCACAGACTTTCTCAAATGAAGCTCAGTGAGAAGGAGCAGAAACCAGTAAAATATGGTAATGAAATAATTCATTTTCCAATTAAATTTATAAAAAAATGATGCTACTTTTTTTTTGTTAGAAGTGAAGTTGTGCAATTGCTCAGGTGCCTGGTCTTATTTGCATTACAGCACATGCCTGCATGGCTTTTAGGGCTGAATGAGGCCAATGGTGAGTTAGGCCCTGTCAGCATGAGTTCACCTTGCACAAAGAACATTTGTTAATTGATTCATGCAGCATTTAGAATACTATATCTTTACTGACATAGTGTGAGGTTTATTTTTAATTTATATAGCATTGCAAAATCAGAATGTTTTAGTAATTATTCCATCGTACATTGTATTTTACTGCTAATGAAGAATATTCTGCAACTTTACCCATCCCTCTAAGTTTTGCTGAAGGCCATATCCACATTTTGCAACTGTGGTTACACTTGAAGAGGTTTCCATGTGTCTAGAAACATGACACTAAAGCACAGATATTAATGTTATTTATACCATCATTTTAATTTGATTTAAACAATATACACACAATTTTATACACACTCTCATGCAAGGGTTGCTCCAAAATTAATGCTTCCTCTTTTATTATGTTGGCCCACATTGCCAGAGGCAGATGTTGCTGGTATGGCAGTATAGTTGGAACCTGCCAGACAATATTCCATTACATTCTGTTGCCATGTAACAGATGGCAGCAGAGGGGCAGTTTGACAAATTGGCATTTGACATGAAGTGTGCATGAAGAAAAGGTGCAGAATTGAAATCCTCTGTGTGGAAAAAACTGCACCCACTGGCATTCACTGATGCTTGCTGAACATTTATGGAGACCAAACAGTGGATATGAGCACAGTAAGGTGGTGGGTGGTGCATTTCAGCAGTGGTGACAGTGACTGTGGATCACCTTATCTGGTGCAGATTTTTATGAACATGGTGTGCAAGCACTTGTTCACTGCTGGTGAAAATGCAGAGCTAATGGGTGGTGACTGCATTGAAAAAGAGTGTTTTGTAGCTGAGAATTTGCTCTATCAAATAGTGTTATTGTGCTTTTCTTATCTGCTGTAGTTTCCATGGAAATAAAAAGGAGGCATTACTTTTTGTGTTTGCTTATATATATATAAAAACAATATATATATAAATATACTTTATATATTTTATATAAATATATATGTATAAAATCTTGTTGCTTTTGATTGTTGTTTTGGTTTGGATTATGTAATTGATTATTATCAATATTTCAAAATTACTTAAGCACGTTTTCTGATTATAGATGAAATCACTATCTTAATTGAAAGACCAGATAATGAATCCAAGAAATATATTGTTGTGGCCCTATCTTTTATTGAACTACTGAGCTTGAGCTTAAAAGGTGATGGGAATTCTTACTGACAGTTTCAAGAAAGTTAATAATTTCAATCCATTTCCCAGAACTATCTTGCAGAATCTTACATTAATATAATAAAGACTGTTACACTATTAGTCCTCCTTCTTAGGATATGTATTTCTTTTAACCTATGGGAAGATATTAAATTCTGGAATGTTTTATGTAGGGATGGAAATATGTTTCTATCATATCAATGTACACAGTTGGTAGCTACCACAGCCAGTAAAGAAACAATAAGGAAACTTAAGGTACCTCCCTTCCCTGTCTGTGGTCCCTAACAAGTCGAGATGAGGGATTTGTCCTATATCTATACTGTCTCTTCCGTATCTGAATAAAACTAAGCCTTATATATTATTAATGTAGGATTTAGCAAAGGGATAAAAGTATTTTGAATCCTACTTCATGTAACAAGCTCAAAAATTTTTGGTTTCAAATACTGCAGCGTGATGTCCAGCTTGAAAATTGTGCTATTTTGTTCCTATGGAGATGGCAAACCATTTCATCCATTTCAAGAGGTTTTCTCTATCAGCATTTCTGGTAATTTGTGTCATACTCCCACTCCATTGTTAGTTGATATCATTGGGCTTTTGTGATAAAACAAACAAAAAACAAAAACAGAAAAATGAAAATGAGTTATTACCTTGGATGTAATAAATCTACTTGCTTTCATGTCAAATGATTCACTGAAATGTTTATTTTAATCTATATGTGTGTTCTGGAGTATGGTTGCTTTTTCCAATCTCCAAAATTGTGAGACACAACCTGTGACAAAATTCTTGATTTGAAAAGGTTCAGGAACATTGCTCTCCATAGCTATGTTGCTCTTGTTAGATGTGTTTTCTGGGTTTAAAAGTTCTGATGGAAGTAGCGTGAGATGAGGAATTTGGCTATGGATGACAAATGGGAAGGGAAGTAATTGGAGGGAAGGATGACAGCGAACTTATTTCCATGTCTTGCAAAGCCCAGTATGACACTTTACTACGTCTGTTCGCTTTTGGGAAAAAACCCTTTGAAATTAAACTGGCCAGGCTGTTGTACACGGGAAAAATTCCTATTAGGAACAGAAAGAAACAAGGTATTTTCAAACAGTATTTCAGGTCCACATGACTTATGCTGGACCTCTATGTATGCAATTGAATTGGCCAAAAGGTAAGAGTGGTTCTGTGCATGACCAGCAGCCATAGGTACAGGATCCCAGCATGGCCAGCCATTATCCTTCACTACATAAAATACAGGCAAGCCATTAGTGTAAAAAGCTGAAGTCTCCTGCCTGAGTCAGAAGAGCTGGCAAGGATATTTCTGTGTACAAATCCATGTTTTCATCTGCTTTCCCTTATCGCTGTGACTGTGTTATCTATGTCCTTGTAGTCCAGTGACAGAATACATTTGTATGAAAGCCACAAAGAGAAACTTTAATGAACTAAGCTTTCCTTTTTTTGCAATCTCAATGCACTGCTTAATCATAGGGAGGAAAAAAAGTTGTCATTAAATTAATGTTTACAGAACTGGAGATAACTGAAATTTATGTAGTCTGTAGCTTTGAAGAAAAAATTGCATAATGCATTTCCTTAGCAAATGGCAAAAAAAGGACCTTTGAGAACAACTGCATGGATTTTTACACTTTTTGTTATAAAAATGTGACTCACATAAATTAGTATTGAGTGAATGTAATAATTTATTACACATTTTTATTATTATTCATAACGTTTAATATTCTTGTAATAAAGTGAAGAAGCTAGAACTAAACAGTAGGAGTTATCAATGTGAATTATACTATACAAAATGAATAAATAATCAGTGTCTACTAATATGAGACTAGGATTTAAATTGAAGTTGGCATGGTGTTTACTTATAGCTACTGATACTTGAACAATTCAGTAAGGGAAATTCTGAACTCTTGTATTTATAATTAATATCATTATTAAAAATGAAGTGCCCACCATTTACAGACGGTAATACTAATAATACTAACCTTGATTGCTGGAGAACTGCAACCTGTCATCATCCTGCAGAAATATATCGTACTTTAACAGAGTAAAAATGCCACTGTCCCTCCCTCTCCTTATTCCCACAAACTGGAGCAGTATTATGTTAGCATGAGTTGTGCTGAGCCAGACCCAATCTGGAATTAAGAATGCTCCAGGGTACTTTTAATAATCTGTCATTCATTTGAATTCTAACTTTCTTTAATTTACAGAATCTGGTAACACAGATGTATACTTCAGCTGCTTACATTTCTTTTTCTTTCTTTGTCTTGGTGTGAAACTGATGTTGGTGTGTGCTGACGGGACTTGGAAATGTGATGGTGGTACAAATAGAAAGCGTTCACTTAAAATAGAGTCAAAATTTAGAAAGAATTGTAATAGTTCAGTTTCCTGGTATTCTGCCATTCTGAAACGTAAACATAAATTCTGGTACTGATTTTATTAAAATTCTTGAAGTACTGATGTCAGTTAGGGTTTCTGAAAGTCGCAATGGCAGCCCCACGGAGCTCAGTGAGCAGCAGGGCTGAGGTGCTGCAGGCAATGCTGGTTGGCGTGGGCAGCCCTGGGCCAGCAATGATGCAGTTGGCACAGGGACAGTGCAGGCCCCCGTGCAGCACCGGGAGGCACTGAAAGGCTGCTTGGATTTCCAAATACTCTACTGATACGCAACAATGAAATTGAGACACTTTTCTGTGTAAATAAATATCCTAAGGGCGCCTTTGTGTTCATTATTCTCTAGATGCTGTTCACCTAAATCCACTTGAAGGAAGCATTTTGCCATAGGTCAGAAAGCTAAAATTTTGTACTAGTAGTACTGGATTTGTGTCCGTTCCATGCAGTAGGACTAGGAGATTGTAGATCAACACTTTCATTTTAATCTCAAAGATTAATTAAAAGAATGAAATTATATATTCTAACTCTGATATCAAATAAGAGAATAGTGCTTATATTAAGAATTTGTTTTACTGTTTTTTTCCCTTAGTTTTTCATACCTAGGTAAAACTACTTTAAGATTTTAATTTCCTGTTGTGATATATGTGCTACAGCTTTATAATCACCAGATAAGATGATTGTGTGAACAACATCTGCATTTAGATTTGATGAGAAGATATTTGATAAAAGGAAAAATTGAAATCTGCTTCTTCTAGAAGTGCCTGCCACTTGACCTCTGCTCTAGCTGTTGGTGAGGCAGCTAACTAAGAAAACACACAGCTCTGAACTTGGGTCAAATTTAAAAAGTGAAGGAAGAACTAGCTGGCAAATATTGTGTTGGAAGTATAAATGAGAGTATAGTTTTCAAATCTGCGTATGTTAACGACTTGTGGTTTGAAGAAGTTTTCATATTCAAATTTTCATTTTTTTTCTCTCCACTTTGACCTCTCTTCTAGTAATACATAGGTATATTACTGATATACCTTAACAAATCCAAAGCTTTGTTTTTTTTTTTCTGAAGCCTTTAATTTCCATAAATAGTTTTAAATGTGACTGGGGTGAAGGTCTATTTTAGTACAATTTTGCTCCCTCTCAGACTCTGTGGCATGGTTTGCACTCCTTGCACTCATTTACAGCAGTGTTTCTTTACTGTTTGAGTGGGAGGTTGAACATCATTAATTGTACATCATCTTAGACACTGACGGGTATCAGATGTGTGCTAGAATTGCATTGATACTTATTACAGTGTTTATAAAGATACAGATGCAGCTGGTGTAGGAGAGGTAAGTAATTTATGTATCATATTCAAACTGTGAGTTCTGCTCACTGTAATTTGATAGACACTAGATTATTAATTTTGCTTAGTGAACTTGTTATATGGGAGGCAAGCAAAAGAATGAGTGTTTGGCTTGAACAAAAAAGTGGTTCATAAACACTAATTGCACTCTAGTAGAATTTAGATAGCAGCAAACAATAATTAAGCATGAACTTGGGTAGACACGCTGATAATATGACCACAGCTGATTTTTTTCTTCTTCCAGACAGGTGTCATATATAATCCTTGTTATTTAAATAATGTGATAGAATATAGCATGCTCTTTTTTACCTCTAAATTTTATGTTCTGAAAGCAGGAGGTTTTTCTGAATTCCTGCAAGTAGTTTACCATAAATCCAGTTGACATTTACATATGCAAACCCTAACATTTACCTTAAATTTTTTTATTCCATACTTCAGAGATTCTCAGTTGTCTTGGAAAAAGTAGCCTGTGGATATGAGGGCAATAACATGCATTGTAATTGCCCAAACTGTGGTCAGAATCATAGAATAATTTGGGTTACAAGGGACCACTGGAGGCAATGCATTCTAAAACTCTGCTCAAAGCAGGGACAACTTTAGAGCTGGATCCAATTCCTTGGGCTTTGTTCAGTCCATATTTCAAAACACCCAAGGTGTGGAGAATCTACATGTTCTCTGAGCAACCTGTTCCTGCACTAAAAAGTGTGCACTTTTTGCTGAAAGATACATGGATGGTCATGATGAGTTTTATGTTAACATACATAACTATTATCTGCATCTAACATTTCTGAAATTACTATTGTGGTGAATTATCACCTGCCTGAACTACAACAATGTAAATGGTACAGAAAATATTTGTAAATTCTGTCTGTATTTGACTGTGGCCCAGGTTAAATACATTGCTGGTAGTTTGTGTTAGTGCTGTTTTGTATAAATCTTACTTGTTACTAGATGGATTCATAGAAACATTACATTTTTTTGATGTTTTGTTTGTTTTTCAAACAGGAATGGATATGAACAGCTTCTTAGTTAAAATAATTATTTTCTGTGTGAATGTATTCTTCTATTTACATTGCTTCAAGATTTAATTATTATAATGAATATGGAGCTTAAAAATTTCTCTTTGTTTTAGGTGGAAGAACTGATGAATGCATTGGAAAAGACTAGACAAGAATTAGATTCTACCAAAGCCCGTCTTGCCTCAACACAGCAGTCTTTGGCTGAGAAGGAAGCACATCTGGCTAACCTAAGAATAGAGAGGAGAAAACAACTTGAAGAAATTCTAGAAATGAAGTAAGTACATTGGTTTCTCATATTACTAGAAAAACTATTTATTGATTTTTTCCCAAAGAGTGTTTTTCTCACTGTCTGAATCTATGGTCTTTTAATAGTGGGACATAAGTACCTTTGACAATACAAAACAGAGAGAGTGTTCATTTTGTAATTCATTACTTAACAATTGACATGAAAAGAATTTTTGATGCTGCCTTTTGTTACATGCAATTAAAATATCAGTGCAGTGTAACTTCCATGAAAAACAGAGTATTTAAGGCCCCATCTTTCAGTGAGAAATGTGTATTGGAGTTTTTTTAGTGTCAAATGCAAGGAAAAGGGTTCATGAACTTTGCTGATGGTGCAAAAATTATTGAATTAGTTAAAAAAAACCCCACACAACAAATACGTATCAGTGTACACATTATCACTGTATATAAGCGTACAGAACTGACAAAGGAAGACAGATCTGTAATTAAATCTATCTTCCTACGCATGATAAGGGAAAATGTCTGTAATTAAAGCATTTATAAGGCTCTAGCATGATTTTTCAAGTTAGCATTTGCTGAAAAGGAGTGAAGTTGTTATGGCTCAGAAAAGCTGGTAAGCATATAGTTAACAAATAAAATTCACCATTCTAATTCCCAAACTGTTTTATTAAGGGAAAAAAAGAAAACCAAAAGCATTTAAGATATGCGTAGCTTTAGCTGTTGTAGCTACCTTGACGTTTCAAAGGACAGAAAATAATCAGAAAAAGATATTTTAATAATGCTGTAAATAAGACAAGGTGGCAAATGGCCACATATGCTTCCTACTATTTTATAAAAGCAGATTTTAAGAATGTTTGCCATCTAATATGGGTACAGAAAAACTGTTACATTACAATGAATATTTCTAGGAAAATCAGAAGAACTGCTTTTTATTTTAATGACGTGCATATAAAGTGGTAATACATGTGAATTGTAGTATTTTGCGATATATTGAATATTATATACATTTTGGGGGCTTCTGAGTTTTTTAATATGCGTATCGGTTCACCTATGATAACCTAGACATTCACAGCAAGCGTATTTCATGCAGGCTTCTATTTTCTGTATAGAGCTTTCATCTGTTTCGAGAGCAAAAGAAAATGTATAAAGTCACATGGCACAAGATTAAGAACAGAGAGCACAAATAGTGAGAATGAGTGACATTCACATGATCTTTTCAAGTTACTGTTTCTTTGTACTACCTCTTAGACAACATTAGAACTGAATCTAGGAAGAAGCAAAAAATGAACTTCTATTCATTTTTTTGAGCTCTATGTTTGAGAACAGCTACATTGTCTAATTAAATAAATGTAAACCTTAATGTTACTTAGGTCTACCAGATTATTTAACTTAATAAAATACACAAAACAACATAAATTAGATTGTACATGTATTAGTAAAGACTTTTATAAATAATTCAGATATTTCATTGCAGTACTTTAATTTTTGAAATCGCTTACTGAATAAGTGCACAATGAACAAACTTTATAAAACTTCTATAATACTACATAAGGTCTTAAATTATTTTTTGAACATGATACTCTCAAAAATAGATTGCAGATGCTAAGACCTAGACACCCACTGACGGAATAATTACAATTTTGTGTTGTAGTAACTTACTACAATAGAGTTTCTTTATCTAGCTTCTCTCTGATATTTTAAGCTAATTTATTAATTGAAGAATTGACTATGACTTCTATTTATCACTTAATTATTTTATATGGAGTGATTATGGTCCTTGGCTGCTAGCTTCCAGTTAAATAGGCATGAACTGTGTTTAAAAGCATTCATGATGATTTCCTATGCTTATATTACGTTCAAGTTCCAAACATAACTCTGTGTTCTGGGTCCATCTGGCTGACATTGCCAAGATCCATCTTAATTTACAGACTACAATTGGTTGTCAGTTTTAGGTAATTTCTCCAGTTGTCATTACATGCCCCCGTATAAATTCAGTTATTTAAGGAAGTTTAGAGTAAAACTGGATAGGAGCTTAATCTTGTTCATTATCTGGCTGGTCTTTTTGAACTGGGAGCTAGATAAGTACTATTTAAGGAAAGGTAGTTGGATGGAAGGAGATAAATATGAAGTTACTCATCTTGATGCCAGTATGTAAAAATCTGAGATTTATTTTAAAGAGTTTCAAAGTGTTAAAATTTGGAGAAGGATTTTCATATACTGTTGCTTTCTAAATATGAGACTTTTTTTCCCAAATGTCTGTAAAAATATTACTATATTAGTTCTGGCGGAAATATTTTTGTTATGGTCGTATTTTTGGGACAGTGTATGTATAACTCATACTGACATTAATGGAAGTTACGGATTCATGTTAACAGCAAAACGCACCATGTGTTCAAATCAATCATAATGCCTAATTGTCTTAATGCTTTATGCTCTTTCTGAGCATAATAAAACCAATGACCTTATTTCGTAATAACTGACAGTGTTCTCAAAAGCCTTCTGCATTATATAGTGTGACAAAAGCCATTTTTTTTTAATGTTTAGCATTCATAAAAAGGTTTCAATTGGCTTGAAATTAGAAATTGACAGTTAAAAAGATATCTCTGTTTTTGTTTTCTGAAAGTTTGCAGTAAGGAGCAGAAGCTACTGAGAACTTCAGAAGGGCTTCTTAGAAGCGCTCATTCATTTGGGTTTTTTTTGCATTAATTTGATGACCTTTCAGAGACTTAGTTACATTTAACAAACATGGTACTTAGCAGTCAGTGACTAGAGCATTATTTTACAAAAAACTAAACTTCATGTTTTGACTTGAAGACTAGTGAATTCTTAACTTTTGAGATCCGACTGTTAATTACTGAGCATTTCCTTTAGTAGTCAACTCAGTACACCGAAGTTTTCAGAGCATTCTGAATAAAATTCTTGCCAAGAGTCTGTAAAGTGGGGTAATTTCATTGCCTTTGAAAGTTGGAGTTCATGCCATCACCTGTGGGTATTGCTAAACCAGTTTTGCTGGAAGTGACTTTGCCCTGTAATTCACTATGAATTTTCAGAAGAAAAATACATGTTTTCTCTAATGTGGAATAAATCAGATTACTTCAGTAATGAAGCATTAAAGATCTCCTAATAAAATAACCAGCTACTAGTCCTTTAATTCAATAACAAAAATAGATCATTGCTGCGCTGTGAAAAAAAAAATAGGTTTTTCAGTAAATTTTCTTACAGTGACAGTATAAAATTAAACATCCCTTCCTTTGTTTAAGAATGTTCACCATTTTTTTTCACTGAAAATAATAAATGAATATTGCTTATCTCTGTTTTTCAGTATGTTTACTTTATTCATTTAACAGCACCTGTGTATAGTCAAGCATGAAATATTTGTGGGAAGAAAGGGATAAAATGCTTTCTCCACCAAGCATCCAGTCCTACCAGCTGCCACTCTTTGCAGGAGTGCTGAACACATACTTCACTTTTACCTCCTGGATTGGTGCTTCAGCTGATCTGCCACAAAAGGACAGGGCAGCTGCATTTACCACTAAATGCCAGTCTTGAATGCAAGTCTGTGGTCGGGATCTGTTAGCTTTGACAAGCTGTGCAGGAGCAGTTTCACAGAGCAAGCAGGAAATTTGTTGCCAGAAACTCATTGCAGGGAAGTGAACCAATGTGAGCTTGGTTACTTTGTCAGACTTGTCCTCTTCAGTGGAGCAAATCCAAGCATGGATGCATAAAAGTGGCCTCAGGTGGAACTTTCAGGACATTGAAGGGATGGAGAGGGACACAGAATGAATTGTAGAAGTCAGGGATTACAGCCGAAGGAGAAGGCTTTGTGTTATGTAAAACTAGATGGTCACAATTTGTAGGGAATTCAAAATATTTTATGTAGCATTAGTGGCAAAAGTGTAAGGAAACTTAAAATTCATCTGGTTTTCTCCAGACATACCCCCATTTTTCCATCAATAAATTTTACCCAAGTAAAAGGGATTTCACGTCTGTGTAGTAGCTTAGCAGGAGCTGCATGCCTGGTGCATGTTCGGAGAACGTAGACCTGTTTCCAACACCTGGGTAAATCAGATCATGTCCCTGCCTTACACTCTTCTATTACTTTTTCCATCCATCACTATGCAGACTAGTGCTTGGGGAGGGAAAAGAACTCAGTGTATTTTTGCCTACTTCTATCCTACCTCCTCCACCCCTAGAGGTTCTGTTACCCACAGCACAGTGGTTTCTTTCTCATCACTATGGGTACAGCTGTGGTCAAAATCTCCTCTGAAGTCTCTCTGTGAGCAGCAAATCCAGTGCATCTGGAATATTTCAGAGTAATTTTGTATGCATCTCACCTGTTCAGTGCATGCACAGGCCAGAAGCATGAGACTCATTGGCTGAAAAATCCCTGGTGAAAGTGTAAGGACTCTACTTGCATATAGTCATTAAGTTGATTTCCTTTTTTGGGGATCTTCCATACACAGCAAAGATGAGGAAAACAATGCAGTAAGAAAGGAGAAATTGGGAAGGTGATTGAAGTTTGCAAATACACTTTTGAAATTTCTTGGAGCTCACTCTTTAAAAACACTAAAAATGATATCTTCCCTATTTCTCTGCTAATAGTTATGCAGTGTTTTTTGTGTTGTTTTCTTTTTTCTTTTCAGAAAAAAAAAGAGCAAGATAGATAACCTTTCTCTTACCTATGCTAGAAATTGAGGTGTTACTAAAAAAAAGTAGGCAAAATGTAGTTTATGCTTATTTTATAAATGCTTTTATATTAAAGGATTGTCCAAAAAAGAGGCAGCACCTACCGTGATGATAATTCTAAGCTAAATAAATAGTAGTGGATACATGAAAATTAAGGATAGTCTGTGAACTGACTTGTAAGCAAATACAGCAGTGTCAGATTTCTTAGACTATTAATAAAGTATTATTTTGGAAGTAGTATCATTACATTTCTTTTTCTACTTGGTCAACTCTGCTATAATCTATGTTTGGAGAAAGATAGCTGTGATAATTTCTCCAACATGCGTTCTCTAAAATAACATATTTTTACCTAACAGGTTAGACAATAGGCTAGTGGAGAAAAAATATTTTTTCAGAAAGTAGCTTACTATTTTTTTTTTATTTTTAAGGATTATTTAGCCTCGTTTCAACCTTAGTAATGCATATTATAAATATGTTCAGTGAATTGAAAGCAAGTTGATTGTCTCAAAAGTTGTACCATTTTGAATGTAGAACACTAGACTGCTTTTTAGGAACCGGTGGACTGCTTCCGTTTAATTGTAGGATTCATGCTGAGAGTGTAGAGAGTCATAGCCCAAGTTAAATACAAACAAAACAGCAGGATGTTGATACAACTGCGACTTCCATAGGAAGTAGTTAGAATGGTAATGTGGTCTTCTAACCTGGGTGAAAAGTCTCTTGTGACTGCTTTTGCCCCATAGACCTGTAACACAGCATGCTGTCACTAACATTTTTGACACCAACTTGCAAACACCACAAAGATTAGAGAAACCCAAATGAAGGCTTTGTTCTCTGGAACAGAAGCTTTCTTGACTAAAATGAAGAGATGTTTTTCTTTTGTAAGCAATGAAGGGGCACAAAGCAATAAAATGTTTCTCTCTGTGAGAATAGAATGAGTGAGCTGTTTACTTGGCAAAGCTTCTCCTACTTAAAGGCATATGAGTGTCACCAAACTTCTGTTCAGTTGAGAGTGATATGTTCAGACTGAATTATAATACATATTTTTATTTTGTAAGACATGATACTTGCAATTTTATTAGCGTGGAAAGAAAGTGTTATTTCATTTTTTTCCTTATGGTCATATTTTACTTTCAAAATAGATTTGCTCCTGCAATTGAAGTTTAGTTTGTCTTCCTTGTCACATAAGAATTTTGGTTTTCAGTTAGTAATGTTCTCAAGAAACTACAGAAATTTAAGCTTTTGTCTTTGTAGCTGAAAAAGTGATCCTCTACGTTCTTACAGTTTGTTTCGTTTTGAGGCATTGTTAAGCAGAAAGAGACTTTGATGGCGGTTGTACCTCTGTATCCCAGTAGTGCACTTTTATTTCTGACTTTGTTGCCATTAATTCTCTACCCACTCTGTGGTACCTTACCTCAGGAGAAGAAGAGCAGTATGGAGCTGGGATCGGTGCTTCAGCTAACATTTTCAGTTGGAAGGTCCACAATGCTTCCTAGGGTTTTCTTCCTCTAGTGCTTTCCCCAGAACTTGAATGGTAGAAAGATCAAGGGGATCCTGCAGCTGCTTTATGAGGAAAAACTTCAAGACTCCTCACTCTGGGGAGGGGAAGGCAGGGACGGGGTGTGTTTGAAGTTTTCAGAATCACAAAGGAGGCATAGGCTGAATGTGGAACTGTTGTTTGTCAGATCCTGCAGAATGGGGAATATCAGGCTGTTGTTGCAGTTAATCAGTGACTGATTCGAAGAGAGAGAAGGCCTGCTTTACAGGGTCATTGGTTGGAGACCTTTGGGAAGTTGCTTTCCCAAAAGGCAGATGGCATCAACTGGTTCAGAAAGGGGTTAGACAAATTCATGGACAAGAAGAGGTCCATAAATGGGTACTTCCTTATACTCTTTGGCTGTTGGTCTTGAACTATGCTCCTAAAATTTATTTTCTCTCTGAAGTATAAGCTCTTTCCTTGCACATTGCTCCCTTACACGGGAACACAATGATCGTAGATAATGATCAGATGATTTTTAAGTCATCTTTTGAGAACCTGTTCTATTAATTCAACTAATGCACATTGGTAATAATTAAGACCACATTTTGCATAACCTTTAGCTTCTTCTGTTGACTTACAGAGAATGAGTAGATTTATAGGATGATACAATTGATGAAATAATTGTTTTAAAGAGCAGGCAGTTACACTCTCTAGGGAGTGGACTTCTTAGAAAGCCGACAGGATTCACAGTGATTCAGGCTTACAGGTGCTGTTGCTTACAGGACTTTCAGGTGCAGAGTCTTGTTTTTCTTTTGTAATGCAAATGGACATTTGAAGAAACAATTACTATACAAAGTATGATGTTTACTTCTCTTTTTTACTTTTTTCTTTCTTTTTGTTTTTAATCAGCATCTTTGAACTAAAATACATCTCTGACTTTGAATTTATAAATACGTTAGGGTTTGAAATACAGCAGTTTAATTCATGGTATATCTTGATTCATAGCATTCTAAATTCATTTGACGTAGGCTAGTGTTCAGAGAGGAACAGTCATAAGAAGAATGGTATATAAAAGATAAAAGAAAATAGGAATTCGTTTTCAGTGCAACAGGACAATGCTAAGAGGAAGAGGGCTGTACAAAGCAAAACAATGAAAGTTCAGGTCTGGACTTGGTAAGGAAACTTACTATTTTCATCTGAAGTTAAACTGAAGTTAATTTACAGGTGAGTTCGTCTGTGTAACTTTTTAGATGAGGAAAATGTTACTATGCAGTCTACCTAAAGAATTACACTTCTTTTCAGGTTTCCGTTGCACAACTTCTTTTTGTGGATGTGCGTGTTGTGTTTTGTTGTTTTTTTTTTAATGTAAGAAAATATAAACAACAAAATCATTTTACCAGAAGATCAGTACTGTAATAAAAAAATTATAGTCTGTAATTATTGATCTTGCCAAAGCTATATATGTTTTTTTTTAAACACAATATTTAAAGTACTTTTAGTATGTAAAGAGTTACTAATGATAAAAATGATGAAGTAGGATGGTATTTGTTTTGAAGTTCAGCCAGCATGGGAATGTGAAGGCCTCAACCTCTGATAAATATACTGAAAAGAACAGGTGTCTCAAAAGACAGCAAGGAAGAGTAGGAAACTGAAAGTAAAAAAGTAAGGAGAAATTAGGCTTCTGTTCATGGCTATATATATTTTTTCAAAGCTGACTGAATTACGTCCTTGTCTACTGAAACCCTCTTAGTGTAATTCCCACTGGCCTCCGTGACATCTCAGGCAGTGCTGATCAACTGCAGGCTCCCGAATTCATAACCTCAGCCAAATGAATATGATTCTAGCAGATGTTTCTGCATTTTAGACTTCAAAATATGATGGGTCGGTTTTTCCTTTTTTTTTCCAGTGCCAAACCCTGCATAATTGAGACCTAGAACATTCAGTTCAATGGTAGGAATTTTAACCTGAGGGTCTCCTGATATGGCATTGCTGAATTAATGTAAACTCAGATTTATGAACCTGGAGAACCAAAGAAATTTAAAAGTTTGTATTATTAAACTGAATTACTGGACTACTGTTTAATACTACATAAAAATATAAAGTGTGCTTTAAATTGTTTATGATAGTGTATTCTGTTAAAAGGAAAAGGTTTGACAAATTCAGTAGAGAAAACAGTCAGAAGCAGTCAAGCAGAACAGCTTTCTTAATGACAAAAAGGAAAACTGTCCCTTGCCTTCTTATTGCTCCTTATGTGCTATGAAGTAAATTCACTGCTGCCTCCTTCTCATGCTTCTTTGTTCCTTCACCTTCCCCATACCCCCAGCAAAACAAATACTTCTCTGTGTGATGTGAAAAATAAATTCCATTTCCTATCACTTTGTTTCCTCTCATTGGGTTCTCTAGTGCCTAGTAGGATACAGGATGTGTTTGAAGTTTTCCTTCTCATGTCCGAGGCATGCTATCAAGTATGTCATGCTTAGTAAAGTGTGAGATTATGTGGCAGCCTTTCTTCATGTCAGGGCATAAGTAAGATTTACACTCTTATCTAACTGATATAAGGAAACCTGCAAGAATTTATTGCCATAGAATCATTAAGATTGGAAAAGACCTCTAAGATCATCCAGCCCAACCATCTCCCTACCACCAATATTGCCCACTTAATCACGTCCCTCAGTGCCACATTTCCACATTTCTTGAACAGCTCCAAGGAGGTGACTCCACCACTTTCCTGGGCAGCCTGTGCCATTGCCTTAATTGGTCAAAGACTTTCTGTCTTTTGTGTAAGGAAACATGCTCATACTGGTTTTAAAATCAAAGAGAGAATTTCACATGACTTTTTCTAGTGGTGTTTATGCCCTTCCACTGAACTGTGTATTGCTTACCAATATGGAGTATAAGCCTAACAAGACTGTTCAATAAATTTATTAATATGGTGCCACACATAACGGACTCCAGGCCATTAAGCATTACTATAACAAAGCAGCTCATAAAAAGAACATGTATCATGTTGTATACCACCAACCCTGCCTAAACAGCGTGAATCTAGAATATAGTAGTAAAAAGAGGAAATTTTTTCCAAGTATAATAGATCAAATATGGCATATGGCCGCACAAAAAATGTGCTAAAACACTGTATTTCTTATGAACAACACCTCTCCTTTCAGTGCTGCACTGCTGTTAGCAGAGGCTACCGGATCATGACAGTGATTGCAGTGAAATGAGGATGAACTCATCTTCAGTTTCTCTGGCTATGAATAAACATGGCTGTGTCCACACTGTTGTGCAGTGTGCCAGGGTACATCAGGAAAGAAAAGCATTATTTAAGAAGTTTTATTATATAAGAAGGTACATATATAAGTCTGTGCTATGTCTTATAGTCAAAATGATGTGTTCAGGATAAACATCACCTTAAAAGGACACCTTGGCTTGCTTCCTTAGTGCAATGTGGCTTCAACAGACTAGATAAACTTTTCAAGGGGAAACAAAAGCTCGATGACAGCACAAATTTCTGCAAAAGCTGCTATTGGAAAAATTTTTCAATTTTTGATAAATATTATTGTTGCATTTGTAGAGGTGCTTAAATAACTTACATAATCCGGACGGAAATATCATGCTAATTATTTTGTTATGTTATTTTAGTACATAAAAGTATATTGTGGAGTGAAAGTGAAAGACTCCTTTTTTTTTCTGATATGATTCTAAATTTGTCTAAAAACATCCAGCTTTAATTTCATAAATATGTATATACTAATGGGAACTGTGACTCACTGGCTTGTATTAGAAATAGAAATGTACTTTTTTTTGTGTGTGTGGTTAAACTCTTCCCAGTTACTAACCACTTCTACCTCAAACATGTAGTTTATCTTTTTTGCATTTGATTCTGACCAAAATTAGGCCACACAGGCCTCTGAGGATCACCAAATTCCTAATATCATTTTAGTTACTAGTAATTCTTCTTTTTTGCTTTCCAACTCATCTTCCATTCTTTGAAAGACTTACATTGTTCTCATCTCCTTGGTTGGAGGGAGGTGAAGATTGGTCTAACAGAAAACATCTTTGAATTTACTACTTTGTTATTCTGTTTTTCAGCCCACTTGAGCTGTATTTCAAGTTAGTAAACACAGATAGGGACCAAGAAGAAAATGTTGAAGGTAGAGCTCATAGGACACTTAAAATACTTTGTCACCTCTGTGTGAAACACAGAATCAAGCTTGCCTAGATACTTTCAAATCCACATTATGTAGATTGTAGATACAAATTATTGAAATACATTTTAATTCCAATTATATCCATGTTCCTAAGAATGTAATTTTGCTTTTGTATACTACTTTATATGTCCTTTAGGCCTGCAGTGTTTTGGAGAAGATGCAGTCAGGTGTGAGCATAGGACCTTATTGCATCAGTCAGTGAGCAGTAGTGAGGGGATTTCAGGGTGGTTATATTCAATGTCTGCATCTTCTGGCAAACTGGGTCTCAAACACATTAGGAAGGAGTGATGCAGTTAAAAGGAAGAGACATTGGAACTTTCAAAACCCATCTCTCTCAAAGATTCAAACCATGAGCCTTCCTCATCACTGCTTAGGGGACTAACAGTGTTTGATAAGTATAACCCCATCCAGTGCTCTCATGACTATCCTGAGAAACTGATCTCTTTTTAGTTTCCTGTGTGGTCTGTAAACAAAAAGTAAGTGGTTCGTTGGTTCGTGTCTGTGGGGTTAGAGCAGGAGCTGGGGTTGGGGCTATTGTGAGATTCAGTAGCATCAAAGTAGAGATTATTACGTAACACTTAAAGAATAGAAGCCCAAGAAGTGTGGTTGATTCTCATCTGACATCCGGCAACCCGATACCCTCTTCACAGAGTGGAAAATACTCTGACATTCATGAGCTTAAATAAAAGACCTTCTATCTGTTTAAAAATACTTAAACTTTCAGAGTGTATGACAGAAACTTGACTGCTTTCCAGTTTTGTTTTGGATGCCCACTCCCTCTGCTTATCGATTATTTTGTCAAAAATTGAAATAAAGCCGCTGAAGCAAAACTTGAGGCTTTTATGGCTATGTATACATGAGCAATACCCTGCTACCCACCACTCCCCCTCCCAAAAGATCCCGTCTTAAAAAAAAAAAAAAAGCCAACACAAAAACCAGCACCTAAAAAACCCAAACAAACAACACACAAAAAGTAAGGGATCCAGTCAGGATAAAAACTGCCTTCAGTATTTTCACGGTTGTTTTGAGAAACGTAATGTATATATTTTTTTTCTTAGAAAGATTTCTCTTCAACACTTCGATGCAGTGATGTTTTGTTTAGTCTAATGTAGGTTTTTGTTAGTATCTAGCCTAAGAGTGAATCTAATTAACAGATGAACTTAGGAAATCCCTCCTGTAATTAAGCAGCTAAATGAATGGGGGTTATCAGTATATGACAAGCAACTTCCACTTAAGGCTAATGTAACTATTACCTCATTAGAAGTGCAACTTTACACTCTTTGAATAAAAGCTTTATTGAATTTAAAATATGTATTTGACAACGGATAGCTTGAAATCTGCTTTGTGAAATTATGCTTCTTTTATTGATACTGACTAGCTTTATAAATGTTTATCTTAATTATGTTTTATTGTGATTAAAAAAGATTTCAGATACTCTGCCATTTCTGTAAAGTGAGCTGTTGGAGGCTTTTTTGTTGAAGATGGGGGTAGGGTACAAAGAATAGCCTAGCTCCAGCGAGGAGGCCCCTCACAGGCCATATGAATCCACTTACATGTAAATTGCTTGTCTCTATGAATTAAGGTGAAGGTTATGAAAGAACTGCATTTCTGTGTTTATTGTAGGATTTTTGACAGTCTCTTTCCTCTTTCAAGTAAATTTGGCTTAAGTCCACAGTCAGTACAGTTTTAAGTAAACTCCTCTTTTGTTACATTAACAAGGTTATAACATCACTGAGGCAGATTTCCAGCTGCATGGATTGAGGCCTAAGCTTGCAGACTGAAGGGATAATTAAAACCTTAGGGTGAGTGAGTTAAACTACCAAGTAAAATTGGATAAAAGACTAATTGTCCATAGCAACATAATGCGTGTTTCTAAATACCTGTGAAATAAAGATAAATATTTGCAATCTTTTAATTCCTTTATGAATGCTCAGATTCAGATTATATAACAAAAAATCGACAGTAAGTAAATAGGAACTCATGGAATTCCCTTATATTGTTGTATTTTAGCTATTAATTAAAAAAATAATATTGAAGACTAATTACCTAGTTTTCTTAAAAAAACAGGAAGCATTTTTGTGTAGGAAGTACAAGCCTCACTATGTGATACAGGATGTCAGAATGGACTGGTCGGTGCTTTGTCAGAATTTGTCATATCTCTTTTTCTTTCCTCCTTTTTTTCATTATTAAGAATGGACTTGCATACCTTTGGTGACCTTCAAGAAGATGACATAGAGTCAGGCAAGATGATACATTACCGCAAAGTTAAAAAAACAAAATGGGTTGTAATGGCAGCTTGTACTGAACTAAATGAATTGTGAAGGCCCATTTGTTATTCATTAGGAGAAGCAGAGCAGATTACTGTTCAGCCTTCATAGGGAGCCTTTAAACTTAAGGTCATTTTACACTAGTACCCTTGTGGCATGGACAGCATTTAATACATTTTTAACAGCTTTTACATTTCCATGGTTTGCAGCAGTGCGGGTTGAATCATTTCTCTAATGAACGTGTTTTAAAGTAGTTTAGAGTTACTTTGGGGGAAAAAACAGGAAAAAAAAGAAATAATTGGGTTGATGAAGTGACTTTATATACTAAAGAGCTAAGCATGCAGAACGTACTGCCATAAAGTAACGCATGCTGATTCCCACTGCTAGAGAAGTACATCCCTGGGGAACTGTGCTGGCTTTTTTTTTTCTTGCTTTATTTTTAAACTGAACTAGAAGTATAGTTGTTATTCACAGTGCTCATTCCATTGGGGAAAGGCTGGTCTGAGGATAGAAATTTAAGAATATCTTGTTTGGGCTATTTCTCTTGAGTTGCTCAGGAGTCTGATGGAGAACATTCAGCATTTTTGATTGTTTTGGGAAGTGTGCATGCTAACTGTCTATTATAACCGTTGATTTGGGAATCTAAGGAACCCAACGTATAATGAACGTGGAGTGGAGGGTAGAGATTAGCTGATCAGAATAAATGTTGATCAGTTACCTCTCAAATGGTTCAGTGGTGCTGTGGAAAGTCAAAGCAGAAAGGTAGGTACCAATATAAAGCAATCTGAGAACAGTTTGTTCAAAAGTGTTGAACAAATCTAAAGTTCTGTTAGCTTAAAGTATGATTTATAACTCTAAAGAAAAGTATAATAACCCCAGTTAAAGGAGGTAATCATTTCACAACCTCATGTTTTATTGCAGACTAGTCTTTCCTTTGCTATCTTTTAGATTGTTGTTGTCTTAGCTGTCAAAATCCATATTACAGTGACTTAATTTTTTCTTCAGAAAAGATTAGAACACAAATGATGTTTCAAGATTTGGTTAAAAATAAACTTAACTAATAAAATGCTAATTTAATTGTTACTTCTCCCAGCAGACAGCCCACCCCAAATTTCCATTTTCTAATTTAGCAGATTAATAGCACTCATTGTATGCTTCATTGAAGATGGCATTCACTAGATTTTTCTACTAGTTTTACTGTTTTGTGAGGATAATTTTTGACAAAATGCATGTGAACTAACAACCAGCATATGAAGAAGGAAAAAATGACTCTAACAGAACTACTTTTAATTGAGATTTCGAAAAAAATGTGTATTTTAAACCAAAAAGGTCATGAATCTTTAGAAAATGGCAACCTTTAAATAACATTATAAATGCAGAAATGATTATTTCTAGTTAATTTCATAAAGAGAGTAGAATCTAAGAGACTGTGTGAACTCTAAAATCTTATTGCTGTTCAGACAATGTTATTTCAATTAAGTTTTAAATGTTCAGTCACACTGGTATTACTGACCTTTCCCTCAGTAGAAATATTTGACTTCTTTAAAGTTTGCACCAGCTTCCTTCATGTGATCATTTCTGGTTTGTGAACTAAAGCTGTTTTAATGAGAACTATTTTAATTTCTCTAAGATTTTAAAGTTCTTCATAGATGTGAAAATGTAGACTATTAACATATGTCCATGACATATTTAAAAAGTGGTTTTATTTGGTCAGAAAATGAGCCTCAATGCTTTTGCTATCTTAGATTTTGGAAAATATAGTTTTAAGGGATCGTTATCATCCCAATCAAAGCAGTAACCTGAGAAAGGCATGATGCCACTGCATTCATTTGTAGAACTCACTAATGAGACCATAAAAAAAAATTCTGTGAGGACCATGCACACTTACCATAGGAATTCTGAGCAGAGGTATAGCAGCTGAAGTTTTTTTTTTTTCAATTTGAACACATATAATTAATGATAGCCATATTTCATTGCCTGAAAGTGGTGTAACTTATTTGTCATAAGAATAAATAATAAAACATGTTAGTAAGAGGAGAGTTCCAGTAGTAGAGCTGCCTTTGTTGTAAAATAGATGAGGTAATTAAGATACTCTGTTGGCCTTTTTAACATAGAGCCACCTCCAAAGTTGAAGATCACTCTCTCAAGTTTTAATCCTATTTCTGTTGCAGTACTGAATCCATCACCTCTTGGATTGGTGTAGGTTAGGCGTCTTGTTAACAATTTCAGACAGATTTTGTAGCAACTGTGATCAATAAAACACATGGTAGCCAGAGCCGTGCCTGTGCACCTCCAGAATGTTTTTTGTTTCATGTGAAGGTAGGAGGGTCTGTGTGACAGTATGCCAATTGATTCTTTCTTGGAATAATTTCAGATGTTTGTTCTGCTGTTAAAAAAGGATACATTTAGTCATATGCTGGATTCAGGCAAGAGCTGCAGAGTTCGAGAGGTTGAAAAAAATCCTTTTAATATAGGAATGAAATGGTAGTATTCCAAAAATCCGCTGAACACTAGTATTGTTTGAAGTACTTATGCACTGTATATCCCATTTAGGTAATTGTTACCTCTCTGGAGCAACGCAGCAGAAAGCTTGGTTCAGCATCTTCTAACGTGTGAATTTTTTTCTTTTAATAATACTTAGCTTGCAGTCTTTATGGGGCAGAAGGTTAAGATGCTCCTTCAAAGGGAAGGATCTGTGGAAAAAATTCCTAAGTATGCTTTGGTACAAAAGAGACATGATGTGACAGGATTTGTGAGAAACTGCTAATAGTTAGAGCTATGCACTGAGCCTGCTTCCATCCAGGCCAGGTGAATCTAAATGCTCAAATTTCTCTATAGTTAATCAAATTTAACTAAGAGAGAATAGAATGGAAATATTATTTAAAGAATAGATGGCTGATAATCCATGGAGAAAATGTTGCACTGGATATGTTCTTTTGTGTCATTCTGGCATCAGAAATCAAGCAGGAGGTTTCATTAAGGAGTTTCTGAGGAAGACAGCATGATTTGGAGAATCCTGTATTGTTGTAAACCGGGCAAAACTATGAGAGGAAGGAAGTCTTTTTCAGTATTATTCCTTCGAATGGTTAGCCCTCAGACCAATAAGGGCATTGACAGGGTAAATGAACACTGATAAACCAAGAGAAAAAAGATTCAGATTTATACTTGACTTCTTGCCTCACAAAGGAATGAACTGATATCTGTACCCAGTGGTTCTTCTGCGTGTTGGCCATTGTGGTTTTAATATCAGTGAATAATACACAGTACGTTTCTTAGGTGGGAAAAACAGTGATATCTGTCCACATAATAAGTTTTCTTCTTCTGAAATTGCTCTAAAAGCAAACATAAATGCCAGCAGAATTCACTTGATATGATCTAATCCCAACCCTGCTACATCACTTGTTAGTAAACCAGGTGAATCACAAAGCAGTCATGCTGGAGTCTCATAAAGGGCAGGCACGGATAATATACAGTGTATTAGCAGTCTTTTGTTTGTGTAGGCAAGAGTTTACAGCAGCTCAAGCAGTGAGGTAAAGAAGAGCAGACTCCAGATTCCTATTTGCCAGATCTGTGAACTGCTTGAGAGAATTCCTTCTGGTTCCCTAAAATGATTCAGTAGTCAGACAGAATAAGAGCTTAAATGAACTGTGCAGTAATGTACTATATATTCCTTCTGAAGTGGTAATGTACTACACTTAGAAGGGCAGATGCTAGTAACATCCAAGATCAATTGTTCAAGGTCCAAGTCTAGAAAATGGAGGAGATCATATGACTTTTACTTCTGGAATTAAGCTACAGAAGAGGGAGAAGCTTTGGCAAAGCAATATTCTCCATTTGAGAATTCAGTATCTGTTTTCTGAAATGTTATGTAACCTGTAATTTATTGTACTGGAAGATCAGAGGAATTGCCTATGGAATTTTAAGGCAAGGGGGCATTTAAGCTGTGTTCCATTCAGAGATTTTGTCAATATGACTGGCTGCCTTGGTGTCACAGCTAGGACACTATGAGGTAAGCAAGGCATGTTTTCTTAAGGGAAATAATAGACCATGCCACCTGTGGTTAGTAACTGTCGTGTCAGTGACATGTGATGAATAAATATGTGGTCAATAACTATGAAGTTAAAATTTTACTCTCAGAAATCTTTTTATCCCCACTAGTGAAATTGAGTGATTGGACCTTCAGGATCTTTTAAGAGAACAGAACAAGCTGACAGATTTCAGTGGGAAAAAAGCTTCTGATTAAATGAAGTGAGCTTCAAGGAGCAACAGTCATGCCACAGTTGGGCAGAGACAGATGTGCAGATGAATAACCAAAATTAATAACAGGCACCCTTAAAGGGCTGGTTAATCTGCCAGTAGAGAGTCTGTCTCTTCTCTACCCACTAGTACATCAGCTCATAAAAAATACAAATGAGCCCAATAGCAGCAAGAGCCTTAAGATCTGCTTCCTCATTAGTGAAACTTCAGAGAAGCATTTCCTATGGCTCCATATCTTTTTCTACCTTTTAAGAAGTTGTTAACAGGAATGTGTAGACTGAGTGGGAAGTGGGGAGGGTGTCAGAGGGAAGAGTGGTAGAATGAATGCGTAATAGGAAGTGTCCTTCTTGAATTACTTCTGCAAGCACAGGATTTAAACATTTTAATGGGGAAAATATATTTAAGTGTTTGGTAAATGTTGTTCTATTGTAGAGAAGAAATTCCTTGTGTGGTTTTATTTATTCACTTTGTAGCCCATCAGGAGCAACAATGACAGCAGATAGTATGTGGTATTCTGATCCTTCTTAGCTATAAAATGCAGTTAATTCTGCAGTTTTGTGCAAATAGGGCCAATCTGGTGAAAAATGATCCAAAGGTGGGCTGTCCTAACAGTATGGGATAAATTAATACATTCTATGTTGTATGAGTAATGTTAAAGGATAGAAATGTTGCAAATCTGTGGTGGGGAAAATGCCATTTTCAGAACAGAGAGTATCAAGACAGTGAAGAATGAGCAAGGGGAAAAAAATAAAAGGAAATTCAGCCTTAGAAAAATTCTGTTTCATGTAGTTGTGGAAGATCCAAAAAAAGCGAGATGAACAACAGGAAAGCAGAGAAGAGGTCGATGGTCAAGAGGTACACTAGGGGTTGTTCAATTGTAATGATAACTTCAGCTGATAATGTTCGTCAGGGTGGTGGAGGGTGAGTTTCAATCTTCTAAAGAGTTCAGCAGTCTAGCACTGCAGGAACAGAGGATGTAAACAACTTCATTCCCTCTGTCTTCCTTCTGAAATTGCCCAGTGAAAGGTAGGAGTTTGCTTCAAGCACTCTCTCACAATTTATCTTCTCTTTGACCTTCTGTTTGGGTATGCTGCCTAATATATAGCAATTACCTCAAGGCCATTAGTAGCCAACTTTTGGGAACATGTAGCTAGTTACGAGACTGTTTTTTCTTTTTTTAATTGGAATAAAAGAACAAAAATTATTACAAACAAAATGATGTAAAACAGGATTTTAAAACAGATCGCGCATTTGTTTAGAGGTCATAAATCTATGCTTGACTCTTTCTCTAATGCTGCATGGTAGATTGTGGTGTTTACTCCTCTACAATGTAGTCTTCATTATTTCTGGGTCGTCAGACTGCTACATTATTGTTCAAATCGATTTGGGTGTTTCTTTCTCTCCTCCCTACCTATTCAGTACATACCAGCAGCTCTTACAAGGCATTCATATTTCTTTTGCAAGGTGATCTACTCTGCCCCTTCACAAATTCATTGGCTAAATATTTATCCACACTCATGTTTAAAGAAAGGGCCTCTATGCATGAAAGATCCAGACAACAATAGGAACAGGCAGCAACAATGAATTTTTGAAGGTATTACAGTGATGCATTGACTTGTTAACTTGTATGCTCCACCCCAAAATTTGATTCAGGAAGTTTTGCAAGGTCTTTGTCCGTTTGTCTGTCTCTCTGTGTGTATCTGCATTTCTGTTACATGTACGTGTACACACTTAGAGTTTCCATTAGTTGGTGGCATTAAAGGTCCATTAACACCCTTTGTGCTGCCTCATAGTTCAGGAAGTATTGCTTTTAAAACAGCTATTAACCTGATGGAGTCAGAAAAATCACATGGTTCTAACATCAAAGACTTTCCATGTCAGTAATATTATTCATTAGTGGTATTATTCATCAATCTAAATTTATTCTTGGGCTATATTTAAGCACTTCCTACTGGTCTGTAATTACCAGTTGACATACCTATTCTACACAGTGTGTCAAGAGATTCTGAGCCTCACTTTCCTCCAGGGAACCTCAGAGACTACAAAATGCATTAGCTATTTTGAGCAAAAGTAGTTGTATAACTGCAAAAACGTTAACATCACGTGTAGGGTTACTTAAGTTGTTCCTATTTAGGTGATAAATGTATTTACGTTTCCTTACCTGCCTTCTCACAACAAGTTTGTCAGCTGCCAGTTTCGTAAAGAGTTTATTTACGCTTGACACAGTGGGGATGCCCTGCACTTTCTCATTCATCTGCCGTATTTGCATAACCTCGCTGAGCTAATGGCTGCCATTGTGACAAATTAAGCTGGTTTCCCATGTCTTTAATGGATGAAATTCTCTTGGACAAGTTATACTTGATCTTAATCTGTGAATAGTGTTTGTTGAGTGATGGAAATAATATATTCATTTTATTCCATTGACATCTGACTTGCATGCTAAAAAACAAATATGTATGAAGAATACTTGACAAATATAGAATGAACCATGTTTTGTAGCTATATAAAGGCAGAATACACAGGTCATTAAAGTTTAATAGAAGAAAAAAATAAAATGCATTATGCTTTAGTTGTTGCCAAATATTTGAAGACAGTTTGGTTTTGAGAATAGTTTTGCTGTTTAAGTTTTGATTGCCTTGTAGTAGAATTTTATTCAGTTCCAGAATTTATTCTCTCCTGACTTTTTTTTTAATTCTGTCATTTATACATAGTATATTTCAAGTGTAGAGGCATTACGTATGAGATACCTGACAGCTGTAATCACATATTGGAGTTGTAAATGTGTGTTAACAGAGGCAAAATATCTGAATTGAAAATGTGTGTTAATATTATAAATGCTTGAAAACATCACAGTTTGAAACGGAGGTTATCTTTATAAACAATAATCAGTGGGAACTGAGCAGCATTGTGTCTGAGTCAACATCACTTACCTATTTACACAGTAGTTGTTTGATAATTCTTAAATGAACAATAATGATGGATTCTTTGAGCATTCTGGCATGGTAGAGAGTTATGCTTCTGCAGTTTTTACCCTTATCAGAAGTGCAAGATATAAAGCTACTTTTACATAAGTGGAACTTTTCACTGCAGTTCTTTCCTTGATGTGAGAATTAGGTGTGTGCATTTATTTTGCTCTAGTTCAGGCTGTAGACATTCAGATTCCTGAAATCAGTATTGCCTGGAGGCTTAAGTTGCATACAATCCCAGCACCAAATCAACAAATTTGGCACCTGGTGCACCAAAAGCAGTCCTAAGTATGATGGGATCAATGGGACTGTGTATATGTCAGGGTCAAGAACCACTGGCAGAGCTCACATGGAGCCCGTGGCTCCACCAGGCAGGCTATAGGATGTGGAATACACTGCTTATGCATTTCCCTAGAAGGAGTCCCTAATGTGCTTAGTGTTTGGGGGTGCAAATGTGCGTCTCTAATCATCTCACTGGCATTTAGATAAACGAGACTTTATGAGTGTATGTGATGCTTGTGTTAGAACTGCTTTGTAAATGAAATCTTGTATTTAGCCACATACTATAGCTAAGTGGGAAGGAATTGAATGATTCCTGGCTACCAGACCTTTATTCAATTCAGTAGACCACACATATGCTGCACTATGATTTTTTTTTAGTATGTCAGATCCCTGGCGGTGTTCCTAAATTCTGTATATTTTGTGTGCACAGGCTTATAAGCTAACTCTTCTTTGTAAGCAAATCTGAAAATTCTGTTTCTTCCAAATAAGTCCTAGGCACGAGATCTCTCTGTGGGCTGCAGAGTAAAACAATGCTATTTGTGCGATATGACATAACAACAAAATATTAAACAGGAGCTTAATTCTCTCCATCCTACTCTGGACCATGACAGTGGGCCTCCTGCTGGGAAATACAATGATCTATTATTAAAATGACAGCCCCACCTAGAGAGACAACAGTTCAATTCAGAGAGCCGAAAGCGCCTGCACCGCTACCACCAGCAATTGAGATCAGCTGGTGCACTAGCACAAGCCCTTGATTTAAACATCTGGTGGCAGGACTTTCTCAGTGGAGGTCCATTGACTGTGGAATTCTCTTACACAGACACATACATGATTTAACAAAGCTGAAGTTTCTTTATCCTCAGGGTACAGTGCAAGGCTATTTCCTTTCCCAGGCAGAAGTGTTTGCCGATGGTCCCACTGGCATCCAGTACTGCATTAAGAAAACTGTCCTTTAGGGATGTAGCCAGTGATGCCAGAGGATGAGCTGTTCAACAGTAATAATTAGTGCTCTTCACCAGCTCTCTGTGACTGATACAACCCTTGAGGGACTGCAGTGTTAGAAACGTATCTTGTTCTTCCAGGGGAATTCATCATTTTTAGCTGTTATCTCACAGTTTTGGAGAGATGCACGCAGCTGAGGATTAGGAAGTCAGAATGTAGGTTGTATATGTTCTGCTATTCTCTGTCCAGATTCTATGCTCAATTGCTCAGTTTCCCACAGTGCTTCTTTAATTAATCTCTTGGGAAAGACTGTTGCTGTTCTCCCAGGTTACCTACTGACACTAACATTCTTTTGTCCTGTGTGTGAAAGTTTCTTTTAGGATCAATAGAAGTCTGCAAGCTATATATATTCAAAGTTGATTTGGTAATAGTATACATATTTTCACTGATGAGCTACCAAGTTAAACATATTATGACCTAATTCACAGCACAGTTTATTTACAGTATGTTAGGAAATTAAGAGCACACAGTGGAAATATTATTCAACACAGCTATGCAAATTAAGCAAGCAGAATAGGGAAGGAGAAATTAATAGATATCCATGGGGCTATGGTTTAACACGGTATCAGAAGTGTAATGTAGATAGACAGCTGTACAATTCCTCCTTCTTGCCCCTAATTCTTCTACTTTGCAAAGTAAACATAAGAAAGAAATTTATGTGAAGATAAAAAATCTGCATTGAATATTCAGTGCTTTTCAACAATGCTGTAGCCGCTTATCTATATGATGAAAATTCGTTGTGAAGCATGTGATAAGGAGATGCTGCTACTCTTAAAATGTCTGTAAAATTGGGTGTAACTTCAGTCTAGAAAGATGCACTATGTTAGCTTTCACCGTGAAAATGGAACAGGAAAAGCTGAAGTGGTGAAAATTAGAAATGATTTCTGTGCTATTTTCTGTTTGCTCTTAAACATTTTTAGTAGCCCAGTACTGTAAGATGTGTAGTGACTTAAATTTTTTTTTTCTATTTTCATGCATGCATTATAACAGAAAATTTGACACTGTGTGCTAGAACCAGCTTTTGTCTAAAGGCTCTAACAACAGTGCAACTTTCCTATATCTCTCTCATCTGTTTATGAATGGTAATGACAGAATCCAGGACACCAGTGCATTTATATACAACATCATTGAAATAATGATTAAATTTAATTTCTGTTATTTTCAGCAAGTATTTTTTTTAAATCATATTTTCAGCTGCAGTCAACGTGTAATTTTATGTTTAGTTTCTGCAATGATTTTGTTTTTTTACGTAATACATGAAGCTAATTTGCACACATGCTTAGTAAAAGACCAATACTTGTTTGTACAGAAGTAGATGTGTTTACATATATCAGTCTAGAGGGAAATATGTCATTGAAAATACTGGAGACTGTGTTGTTTCTGTTTGTGGAAAATAAGCATTTAAAATACGAAGGAAAATTTCTCCCCAAAAGAGAGCATAGCCTTCATTTGATTGTTTAAAATTCATTTTACATTTATCCTCATCTGAACTTCACTGCACATTACTTTTCATCCTTTTCACCTTTTTCTTTTCAACTTACGCTTTTGAATGAAAGAATCCAGAGCAAATCAGAATAAACTTGAAGACACTTGTATATATATTATATTGAAGGAGGACATTTATTTTCTGCTCTGTGTGAAAGGTTGATTGTTTTGAGTAATTAGGATAATACTACATTCATTTCTGGAATGAAGAAATTCAGGCTTAAATAAATTGATAGAATTTATTAGCTTCCACGAGTAGTCCTTATTGAATATATGCAAATAAAAGACAAATTCAGATAGGGAAAGAGCAAAACATTCTTGAAGTCATATTAGCAAACTTGACTCATATTCACTTTTATATAAAATAAACACCAACCTTCACCACCTTCCCTCAGGCATAGTTAAAGAGTATTGGAATGCTGTTCCAAAATGGCACGTGTCTTTGCAGTTCTAATATCATCATTATCCAATAGATGCTATACCACAAGTGGGAAAACAAAAATGTATTCCAGAGCCTTTTCTGCTCTCTCCATGTGCGGTAAAAAGTTTCCATGTACCACATGTCTCTTTACTATATCTACATGGTATCTGCCAAAATAAATATTTTATTCCATTTATTTTTAGTTGGTATTGCACAGGTCCTCCTTAGATTGAACAGCCAAAGGTCAAATAAGTTGAGATGAACTGTAGTTTTAAAATAGTTGTGCTGCTCTTAATTATATATATAGAGGTTTTTAGATATATACACATATACATACTTACATATATAGATACACATACATACTTGATTAAAAACTGAGGATGTTTGCTCAGCAGAGAGAAGCAAAACCGTCATTATCTGATTGTACATGGAATCCAGTGGCTGCTAATCAAACCCGGGACTGCATCTGGTTAAACATACTTGGCATAGACTTGTTACAATTAGAGGTTTTGCCATGTCAAGGGAATCTTTCACTCAAAGCAGCGACCCATATTGTATTGAACAAACACATGAGTTTTTAATTCAGAACAATAGCTTAGCAAACCACTTCCCAGGACCACTGAAAGAAAAGTATGTGCCTGTGGCAATTCTGGCACTGAATTGTGTTTATTTGAATCCATTTATTCCAAGCCAAGGTTCAATATACCAAGCAAATAAAAAAAATTAAAAGTCAACATGGAAAACAAAGTTAAAGTGAGAAAAATATAGTATGCTGAAATACAATGCCAATTGCAGGTCCTTTTGTTTATGCTTGTGCCCTCTCTGCTCTTTTATAACTTTCAAACATGAAGATCTACACTTATTTGGTCTCATAGTGTATGAATTTTACCATGTACCATAGCTATGAGGTATGTATTTATATTAGAGAGGGAACACTGAATATAGCTTTTGTTATACAGAATTTATTCTACATCAGTATTTCACAGTAATGCTGTGGAATTGCTGTGTATTCAGAAATAGCAGTAAATGGTAACATGAGCGTAATAAAAATTAAAGAAGAAAATGCGTAGTTTGTGAAGCTAGGTGTTGTATTCACTAACTAGCAAGGGCACCAGACTTGTAACTATTAGTATGATCTTCCAACTTCAATAATATCTAAATTCTGATGATGCAGGTTAGACCAGGGTAAATGACTGAAAAAGAAGAGCGAAAAATTGACAGAGTATTCATGACACTGGGATGAAGATATTTGAGCCCCTGGTTTTCTACACATTTCTCAAGATTTCAAAGTTACAGTTTATTGATAGTTGTTCAGTCTGAGATTTTTAATAGAAAAATGCTGTCATTTGCTTAGGTACAGCTGGGTACTTGAGGAAGGAAGCACTTTGACTAGTGAAGGTTTATTAAGGTTCTAATCCTAATTTTTTCGGATCTTTACATCTGATCTAGACTGTCAACATACTGGTTTAGTTTCTGACTCAGGGCTGGAATGAACTGACTACTTTTCAGCTAGAGACACAAAGATAGAAGGTGGAAGCAGAAAGGAGAGTGAAAGGGAAGGTTTAAATGTGGGAAGGTGTATACTTTAGGCACTGTGGGTGTAGTTTGGTTTAATTGTGTAAGTGTTCAACTTGGGAAACAGCTAGTGGTGTGTTCAGTGTGTATCACAGAAATGCGGTAAAAGTGCTATGTAAAATGTGGAAAGCCTGCAAGTAAGCCCAATGTATCTATAAATAATAATAGAGCACGATCTTCAAGATAATATAAGTATTATGGGAATGCAGTGCTAAGTTGCTAAAGGAGGACGGATGCATAGACACAGTGAAGTACGTGTAGCAGTTTGATTTGCTGACTCTTAGAGACATCATGCTTAGCACGTCCTGCCAAGAGAGAACAATATATAGTAGTAGCATGGTATGGTAAAAGTTGTCTTTATGAGCAGAAATGTGAGGTCATTTTACCTGGAAGCAGTATGGCACAGTCCATTGCAGTTCTTTATCAGGCTTGGACTTTTGTTTCAGGAGGCAGTAGATGCAGCTTTAGGATAGTTTTTAGCAGATTGGGAATTTAATTAGATATGAATGCTGTATAAGCTCACCTTCATGGTGTCCATTTTTTTTTTTTTTCTGGGAAGCATATTTGTTCTAGCAATATTTAGTATCAGATATTGTATTGCCATTCTATTTCTACCACATTTCTGTCCTGCCACAGTTAATATTGGAGGAATTGCAATATTTTATAAGCAGCTGATGTGATGGAAATGTAGTTGGTCACACTTCAGCATTTTTGCAGCAGTGGGGTCCAGCTCTGCACAGATTGTGGTGCATTCTGGGCTATGGTGTTAGCTTTGTTAAAACAAGGCTAAAATGTTTTCCCACTCAAGGAAATTTACACTGCTTTCTTATCACAATCAGCATGTTTATGGTTTTGTATCACAAACATGGTTTCACTAATTATTTTTACTAAGATGATGTAAATTGCATCAGTTGATAAATTCAATGCTAAATCAAATAGAATCTACTGCAAATAGTGTTGCTTAAACTCTCTGTTGGGTGATTGGCAGTAAAAGGTGCTTGCACTAGAGAATGGTTTTTGTTTGCCCTCTGGGCATGGGACCTCAGTAAAGAGTGACCTAATAAGCACATTTATTGACTGGATGATTGAAACTTCCAGTGTTCTTTTCTTTTCTTTTTCTCTTTTATATATTATCACTAATAAGATTGAAGGAAGAATTCACTCAAGTAACATGAAGTTTGTTTTATCCTGCTGCTCACATGCTATCATAGTAAGTCACTGCAGCTTATGACATTCTTATTGATTTCCTGAAGACTTATTTCAGCACTGGGAATCTCCCCCTGGCTACAGCATAGCTTTTTTGTTTAATTACTATTTCTTTATACCTTTGTCCCAGAATGAATTCCAACTTGTTGACAGCCCAGCCTTGTAATAACAGGGTAATAGAACGGGGTAATAGAACTGAAATATTTTTAGAAATGGCTTACTCTAACTGTGGTGTATTTGTTAAAATTTTGTTTTTATTTGGGCTATATTTCTTAAGTTGGACTAAAAATGCAGTAGTCAGTAAGTCTTACATTAAACTTCTGAACTATGATCTTCATTGCTGGAATAAGAATGCTAGTATGTTTACCACAATTCATTTAACCTCCATGCATGTCTTAGTCTCCATTCAGTCGCCCTGTTCCAGCTGCAGTGGAGTCTGATTACGAAGTTACCTCCTCTGCTACAAGATGAGGTGTGTCTGCTTTCCCAGAAGGGACTCCTCTCCTTTAATCTGTTGATATTTGTATTTGCTTCCTACCCTCGTTTTGTCAAAATGATCACAGTTATGTTAAATTCTTTAATAATGCTTAAGAATTTTTCTATACCCGATCATTTTGATAGAAACAGATTTGCAATTACAGATGTGGTTTTAATGTGAAATCTGAGGGAGAGGGGGTGTTCTCTCGTGATCACATGAGAGGAGGTAAGAATTAGAATGATCAAAGCTGGGCACCTCCGTTTTGCAGGATCTTCAGGTGAAGCATTGGAACAGGCTGCCCAGTGGAGTGCCTATCACTGGAGGTATTTAGGAGACAAGTCGACATGGCACTAAAATGTATGGTTTAGTGATAGAATTCAGTCAGTCAGTCTGACAGTTGGGCTGGATGACCTTATCAACCTAGATGATTCTGTGATTCTAAGTGAGGATGGTGGTGAAGTCAGTGGGGAGCAGGGATTCATCTGTAATATGCAGGTCAAAGGGGAGGAACTTGTTGTTCAGTTTTAGGTCATGTATTTACAGAAATGCTTTGAGCCAAAGTGAGAGTTAAAGTCTGTGTACTGAAAGCCAAATTTGCAGCGTGCGTAATGTAGTTATAAAGGTTAAAGTCGGTGAAGTCAGGGGCAGGAGAGTTACTCTAATTTATAAACTGTAGAAATGAGAACGTGTAGAGGATGGGATCCAATCTTAAATAGGCAATAATAGGAAGCAGTAATTCCTTGGACACTGTTCAGAAAAGTAGCAGCTGGAGGGCTTCTCTGGTTAATTAATCTTGTATAACTTCCTAAGCTATGATGAGGTTACAGGCTCACAGAGTGTAGGAAATCTTATTCTTAAAGTTTAACCTCTTTTACTGATCTCATACATACTCACTTCTAATTTGCAGCAAACTTTTTAAAAATAGATGCTGTCATGCTATTATATTTTACATAACTTCTTTTAGCACTGTATTGAGATAGACAACTGATGCACAGAAATTAAATTCATTTTTAAAGGAGCTTCTCCTTTGCTCTTCTCTACTGAAATCAAGTTCCTCTGGTAACTTATATTAACCATCACGTTTCTTTATCAAAGAGAAATGGAAGGAAACCCTAGGTATTCTTAATAGCTAACATCTGGATTATAGGACAGGCTAAATACATAAACATTTGCAATCTGGTTTGGAGTAGCAGCTGTCTTTCAATTTGGATGGATAGTGGTACACAAAAAGTCACTCATGCAGTGATTGGAAAGAAGAGGTTTAATCTAGGGAAATGATTTTTTTGCTTTAATCAGCAGTACCGGTTCGAGAAGTTCTAGAGTGACGTGTTTAATATCATAAAAATAAAAAACCCAGACAACCAACATTAGGAGTATTTTTATGGTCTCTTCTTGTATAATATCTGAAAACTTTTCAGTAGAAGATATTCCTGGCAATTAAACTCTTATTAACATATACACTATGCATTCCAGTATTCTGTGATTCTTGGACCAATCTCTTTGCTTAATTAACTTATTCTGAGTAATACTTTAAATTGGGATATCTTCCTGCAGAGTAGACCTTGAATATTTTTTACACCGTTTGCTGCTGGTGTTATGTGGATTTGAACTAATTTCCCCCTATGGGTGGTGTTTCGGAGATAACATAGGAGCTTGTGCTGTAACCAGTATTTTCCTGTGTCTTACTTGACCAAAACTGTCATAGTACGGTTCCACTGGCTGCTAAACTTCTGCCTGCTCTGTTGATAAATTCTTCAAGTATATCATCTTGCATGATAAGGAGATGAAGAAAAAAAGTATGGGATTATGGCTTCTGTTTAGGGAAAGTTAATTCTCTTTTTAGATCTGTCTTGGCAATTTGTGAGAAAATTGTGTAATCATGGTGTATCTCACTTTTTGACTTTCAAAAGCAAAGTAAAAAATGTCACTGCTCTCCTATGTGTGACCAGTCTAAAGTATTCTTGTTTTTTTTTTTTTGTGGTTTTTGAGTTTATATTTCTAAAATATACGTATTTATATGTACAGAGAAGGTACACAAGAGTAACTGTTTTTATTCCCATAATATTGGTGAATTAAGCAATTGTTAGATTTTTCATGACTCTTAGTAGTTGAAGATGAGCTGACTCTTTGGGAAAAGCCAAGAAGTAAGCTACAGATTTCAGGGAAGGCAACATTGCATTACCTGAAAACACTTCCATTCAAAAAGTCTGGATAGGACAGCAGTACTGAGGAGTTTCGTGTACTAAAAGTTGCAACATATAATTTCTGTCTTCTTGTAGCTAACTTGAAATATGTAGTGGACCAGCTGAAACACCTGCCAAATTATAAAAAGAATGGAGTTGAATGTGTGTTCTCTTGTATTGATGAATGTTTTTCTTGTGGATTTTGAAATGCTAAAGACAGGTGAAGTGAAAATGGACTGTGTGAGCAAGATTCTGTATTTTTCCAGTGGGGTTTGAGAAAGTATAGATTTCAGATATAGTAAGTAGCTAGTGCAGTAAGTATATTCAGCTTCAAAAATATTATTTTTAAATAGGAAGTTATTCCTTCTAAAAAGTTGGATATGGTCTTGTCTTTAAGTGCCTTTATAAGATGCTCAGATTTTGTGGAGATGAGCATGACCTCAGAAAAGCATGAAATACATACCTTGGTAAATATCTCCTTTTGTAGCTGAGTTTAAATTATGTCATTATATATTCAATTGGAAGCACAGCTTTCTTCTCTTGATTGCTGCTTCATAGGTCACTAAGTACTGCATTTTTCTGATACTACTTTTGAATGTCAGACTTTGCTGAAGTCTGGGGAATTTTTTCTTTGATTAAAGAGAAGAGGTTGTCACTAGTAATTTTTGGCAGCATTATCATGCGAATTGTAATTAATTCTAATTCTGAGGAAGGTTGGTTTCAAAGTGCCAATTAGAAGAAATACCATAGACAAAATTTGCAGAATGGAGATTATTTTAACTTTTATTCAGGAAGTATGGTGTCTCCTAGCAAAATTCTAGTACCTGTCAGTTAGGTAATATATGGTGACATGTAAGGAATATATTCATTGTAATCATGTTACTTCAGTATGCACAGATGAGCTGTTCCTTGGGCTGTTGATAGAGGGTCATTCATCACATCTTCTAATGGAAGTCATATGTTGTGGAAATGTACTTTAGCTAGTCCTATCTAGGAGAAATAAATATACATTGAGAGGTACAGTTATCATTTGGAGATAACAGGATATAAAGGAGCTTTCAGTCATTCTGGAAAGAGTTGTGGGCTTTGCTGTGGTTCAGAGAATGTATTTTGTAGAATCCTTTCAGCTACATTAATTACAATTCACCTGAACTTGGCAAAGGAAGAACTGAAAAAGGATTGGTTGTCCCGGTGATATGTATACACTGGAATCACTGACATCCATTTTTATACATTCATTTAGCTGTGCATCTTAAAAGGGCAGTAGATTTTATAAAGCAAATGATTAATCAAAATAGAAAGCTGAAATTGTGGAGGGAGGACATACATTTAATGCACAATATTAAAGCACAAGATTTTATTTAAAAAAAAAATTCAACTCTCTTATGATTTATTCCAACGTACTACTTCTGTATAAAAACAACAAAGAACAAAAACAACAACAAACAACCCACACCAAAAAAGGAAAGCTGTTTTAGCCACATAGGGCTAATTATTTAATCTTGGTAAAAATGTTAAATGTATATGAGCATATACTTTAAAGTTATTTTGTATTCTTTTTGTGAGCTGAATTAGTTTTAAAATTAGATGTTTTTAAGTTGAGAAAATGTATATGCATACCTCATTTAGAAATATGTTTCACACTGTATGATTAGATGACCTAGAATGTGAGACTTAATGGAACATAGCTGGAGGTTATGGTTAAACTCAGTTTTATTATAGCCATTTTATACACTGTTAGGACAATTTAATTAGCTAATAAGCAAAGGAAGTTATTTCAACCCTCATCTGTTAAGAGGTTGAAAGAATCAGATGGTCCATATGGCTGCATTTAAGCTTCCTGTTGTGTATTTTTTTTCACAGTTCAGATATCTTCTTCGTATTAATCTGGGGGATCAAATAAGCCAGACATGCCTTAACTGGCACCAACAACAAAGACAAACCCCTTGTAGCTGTGAGACCTCATGAAAGCCAGACTTTAGTCTCTTTGACCTTTTTAATACCATTTACACATCTACGGAGTCCATCAGTGACATTTTTCTTAAGGTGGAATTACTCACCTTTGAGCATAATATAAGCGGAGAGACAAAATTTAGATATTTCATATGGCCAAGTAGATGAACGGCAATAACATATAGTTTTTATTGAATGCATAATGCTCACACAATATTTAAGGAAATAAACTATTGTAGCATATGTATGGTTCCTATTTCTTTTATAATTTTATTTTCCTTATGATAACTTATTATAATGGATAAGTAGCTGTATAAATCTATTACATTCAGGAAATTACTCATTACATGTAATTTTCACGATCAAGAAGAGATTCAGGTCTATCTTGTAACAATACTAATAATAGATCTACCGCACAGTCTGAATTCCAGCACATTTAGTAGTCTAAATAATCACTATTCAACTTAGTAATACGTTCGTAAAAGAAAATGCAACTGATATACCTGTAGATTTGCTACATGAAGAGGAAGTTGTGTACATTGACATCTGTTCATTGGAAGAACAAATAGTTTTGCAGTTAGTTTATAAGCTTGGCACACTACTAAAATTCAGTTGTCTAACTTTTTGAATAAATATTTATGAATGGTGCCCTGCACAGTTTCATTGTGAATTAAGAAATATTGGCAGATGAACTGATGTAAATCTTCGGAGGACCAGAGACAAACATTTCTTTTGATCTTTGTCTTTCCTAAAGCTCTGTAAAAATGACCAGAGCTTGACAGCATAGTCCCGTCTCATAGAGGTTGATCTGCTCAACATGTCCTGTACGATGCTGAACACAACACTTTTGCTGAAAGGCACAGTTAAAGGCTCTGAGCAAAACAGGAGGAGGCCTCTGCTTCACAATTTTTTTTTTTTAATTGCTTTGTGAAAATATATTTCTTATATGGCAGTTCTGAAAGTTAATGTATTCTTTGGAATTTTTTTGTTTTTTGATGATCCATGAAATTTCAGCATGGTTTTGCAGACAGCATGCTTTTTCAATGCTCCTTTATAATATTTTAGAAAATTTTGGAAGAGTAAATAAAGACGCACATTTTGCCTTTCATGTATGTACTTACATAAAGCAGAGGCTTTTCTCTGAAATCTGTGAAAAGTAGTACAAGAGACTGTGTTTATCTGTGTTTGGTATTTAAGAAATCAACATTTCTGTTCTGGTATTCTGACTGTGAAGCTTTCATGTTTGCAACATAGCTTCTGGTTATGCCGCAACCACAGAAGATTGGCAGAAAAAGCCAAGCTGCATGTATTCAACTGAAGTAGAAATAAAGTAACGCTCCTGAGTTGTTACAATTTTGTATGTGAAAGGCATATCTTGTTACATCTATTGAACATTGTGCAGATGAATTTTGTTATCTGATCCTTGCCTATTATTCCATTTATTAAGATGTAATTTCGTGAACAAAACCATGGGAATCTTTGCTTCCAGTGTTGAAGTACCATTGACTGACATGTCTTAGTGATCTCAAGGGTAATCCTTAATCGTAGCACTGTAATAATACAGGATGGAGGTCAAATGGAGTGATGACCTGCAATTTTTCAGCAGCAGAAGGCCAATACAGGCTTGCTGCAAGGGAAAATGAGGTTGTAAAGTGCAAGCAAATTCAGCGGCAGGCAGGAGTCAAAATGATTTTGCTGTATTGGATGCTTTTACTTGGTGTGCAACCACATTTTCCTAATCAAATAAAGCTTCCACATCCATAGCTATATAATTATTTTTCAGTTTGCTCAGTGATGGGAGAAGGGGGTTTCTTTCTTCTCAAAACAACCAGGAATTCTGTTTCACGCATTTTGCTCACAGTAGCAGAAAGGTAACTCCTAGGTTCTCACACTGTCAGAAAAGAAGGGGTACTGACTTCATTATGGTTGATCAGTGTGGTTGAATTCACATTATTCACCTGCCAGGAAAATGTTGTAACCTGTTGGCTGGCAGTCAGTCTCTCCTAGAACCGGTGCATTTGTGTTCTTCAGGGAATAAAAGAGAAGAATCAGTATTTATGGGACGCCTGTGGAAACCTGGGTTTCAGTCCTTGTGCCAGTGGCTTAAAAGAAATAACTAAAACACTTAGCCCCAGTCTTGCAGTTAGTCTAATTGCTTTAATCACCCAGAATCTCCTTTTTTTAAAAAAGTCTTGATCAAGACTCAAGCAGTTTTTGTTCAAGATCCTAATGGAAAGTAAGGAAAATTGAGGAATATTGTGTTCTGTTTATGGTACACACATCATCACATAGATGGCATTGAATGTGTTGTTTTTATCAATTTTTATTACTGAACTGCACTTCTGTATTGAGTTCTGTCTTTAACTTGAAAAAGGAGTTTAGTTTCATTGTGGAAAACCACCCTGCATGAGGAGTCTGCATGTGTGTGGAAACCTGCAGCCCTGGATCCATAACACATTGGAGTTTTTGGGTTCTTTTCTCAACTTTTGACTGAGAAAAAAACGTACTGTATGGAGAATGATGATCTCCCTCATAGTTCAGCGCAGAGCCCTAACTGCAGTCTTAAGAATATCAACAGATATTCAGGCTTGACATATGTATGGTTTAGGTCTGTGGTATGTTGTGTGTTTGTGGGGGAAAGCATGAGGTTGTAATTAAGGTTTTACATTGTACTGTGTGGAAAGATTAATGTGTTTGTCTGTAATGTGTTTCTTCATCACTTGGAGACAGAGGAAGTTCTTAATGATGATGACAAGCCTGTCATTGAAAATATGCTGTTTGGGCACTGGTATGAAATTAAGTATTGTCCCATAATTTGTCATATCCTGGGATTGCCCTTTGAGAAGAACTTTTTTTCTTTTTTTTCTCTTAACATGGATTTTTTATTAAGAAATTTGACACTAAAGAAAAGGAAGATTGGTAATTCTGCTCTTTCATTTTTTTAACTGAAATTTATAAGAGAATATTAATTTTATGATTGCAGGAGTAAATGATGACCTACCAGATGTTTGATCAGAAACTGTCTCCTATTCCCCAAGTTTCAGATGTTAAAAACTGTAAACAGTGTTCAGGGATTTTTTTTTTTAATCATAAGCCCTGTAGTCTAGGTTATTAAAGTTGATATGCAGTATGTGTATATCAATCTAATCAGTGGCTGTGCAAAGGGACAGTGCTCTGGAAAGCAGGCTGGAAAAAACAGGGAAATATGCAAGGCGTATAATAACTCCAGTTGGAATACCACTACTGTTCCATTTAAATGTCTGGAGCAAAGTTAAGCAATACTGTGACACAATAATTGATTGAGGAGCCAATAGTGGTATAATGATGTCCGTCAAAAAGAAATTTTGTAGGCATTATATAGAGATATTTAAAATTTATTTGGGAATTAATGTTGAGAAGAAGTTAGCTTTAAGGATTTAAGAATCTTAAAAAATGAGAGAATCTTAGGATGAGGAAATTCTTGGTTAGTTGTGTGGAAAATGGAAATAACTTATATAGCTGAACCAGTGAGGAAATACTGAAGGAAAAAAGAGTACTGAGATGCTGGAAAAGAATTGGTAGGTACTGACAGCAGCAATGTTTCAATAGAAGTGCTTACTTTCATGAAGAATATCTTCAAACCAACTTTGCTCACAGTGGTGATACTTTACTTGTAAATAATGACCTTTTTTCCGTCATTCAGCATTCTCTCTGGATTATAAGAAGTGCTCTGGACCAGTGCAGTGGCAGTTTATCAGCTGAGTGTGTATATGTTGGAGCTGTTTCACTACAAACTCAGAACATGCTGCTAATCTTTTTGCCATCAAGGAAGAGCCATAAGTAGGGTCACTCGCATGTGATTCTTTTTTTTGTTTGAAGAATCATTTATGTTTCTTTTTAAATCTTTCATATGTGGTCTGTGAGTTTCTACAAGAACTGCTGCAGTGTCATAAGCAGTGCCAAAATCTTCATCCTGTAGAGAAACTGCTTATGATGCAAGTTTCTGAACTAACTGAACCATGGGTATTGGCTGGACAAAAGAAAGTTGTTGAACTGTTCAGGAGAGCTTGATCCTAGCTCAAATTCAGGAGACAGGTGTAAAGAAGAAACTACAAAGACTTCTGCTTCCACCCCTACTGCTCTGTACCTCCTTGTTTGATTTCCATGTGCTACTGTTCCTGCATTGGCTCCTAACATCTTGATAGACTCCTTATGTTCTGCATATTGTACACTCTGGAGATGAACATGTCTGGTTTTATAAGCATGTTTCTTTTCAGGCTGGAGCAAAGGGGATTCCTTATGCACTGAGCTCAAATTGAGCTGCTTTTCTTTCTCAACACTGCAAAGTGACAAGTATGAGAGCACAGAATGGTTATGGTGCACTGATTTGACCATTATGAATCATATGATAGATATTAATATTTCTCATAAACTCTCTGCTTCAGTATATTGTAGTGGTGGAAGTTGTCATGAATATTATTAGATTTTTAACACTGATGATCATGCATTCTCCCGTTTATCTATTATATTTTTAATTTCACAAATTTTTTTTAAAAATTAAAAAAATATAAAATTCCCTGCTATGGGGAAGCAGAATTTGTATGGCAGTGTGCAGAAGGATAGATGCCTGGGTAACCCAGTGATGAGGAAAACAGTTCTCCGCTAACAATCAATTACATAAAGCTGAATGTGTATAAATGTGGCAATGAGAACATTGAGTAGAAATAATTTAGCAATAAATTTCTGTGTTTAATTATAGACAGATTCAGACCAGATTTTTTCTTCCCAGGCATGCTTATCATGGGGGAGATGTCACTGAGCAGGCTTTAGAAAATAAATAAATGTACAAGTAAGAAAGTGAAGTTTCTCATGTGTTTTGCTGAATTAGTAACTGAACAAAGCTTTAATATACCAGACCTCTCTCACAGTAAGAAATATTGCAATAAGTTATAAACTTAGTTCAGCTCTGAATTATGCATTGTGTATTTAGGCTGTACTAGACCTATAGTGTGTTTATCTGTTGACTTCCACTAAGATTTAGGGTCTATTTTGACTTAATAACTTGCTTTATTTTGTTTGACATATATTTTATGTCTTGCATGTGCATGGATATATAAGATACACAATCGTGGGTGAGGGTCTTGAGAGAAAGTGCAGCACTATGAGTACTAATAATAGTGGTTGTAACATAAAAAAAAAAAAAACAACAAAAAAAACAACAAAAAACCTATCACATCCCTGGTTGTTTTTTTTGGTGTTTTGACACTCCGTAACTTGTCTAGAAGCCTTAATAAATGGTAACAAGCACAAACTGAAGAAGTTATCACATTGCTTTTATTGTATTTTGCTTGGCAAATCCAAAATGTTAAAAAAATAAAAAATCTATCACCACATCCCGCTGACATGTGGCTATCATGCTCAGTACAAAAACCATTATCAAAAGTGTACTGTTTCTTGGCATCATATGCTACAACTCTATTTTTGTTTCCAGTATTAAAAATGAAATTAGTGAACATATCTGTGTAGCATATGAAGAGCTCTCCAGTCCATATATAAGTTTAAATTGTACTTATTGGAGGTTTTAGAAACATACATAATTTACAAATCAAAAGGATTTCAGCGGTTTGATCTTTGCTGTTAAACAGAGAAAGATTAAAGCTCAGCTGATCTCCTGTGTCTATAAATTCTTTTTGACTTCTACATTTTGTATGTCTTTTGCCTTTTCTACATTTCATTTTTACCTTTATGTTTATAAAGAAAGTCAAGGCAAACTGATGTTGTTACAGCCCCCTCCTGTTCCAGTGCCCTTCTGAAACTAATCGTTGCTTTACTGGAATTGTGTATAAAACGATTAAAATAATAATAATAATAAAAAAAACCTCTGAACTTTTAGTGGAGGAAATGTAATTCTTTACATTTATTTTTATAAGTTTTATATAAGTTTTAAGTGAGGTGCTGGCAGTCTTCATAGACTTGTCAAAAAATAAAACAAAACAAAACCCTATCCCAAAACATAAAACAAGAGTGCTATGTGGGGGAGCTGATTTTAAAGTTAGTGTGGGTACACTTCGGCTGCTCAGCTTATTTCAATATCTGCCTACTTTCCCATCCATGCTACAGATTTTCAGCCCTGAAAGGAGGGCTCTCCTTTTAAGTACCAGCTTGAGGTGTGTTTTGTACATGTGGTTCCTTCCGAGTAAGTGCATGGCTATCAAAAATCTGTATCATAAAATAATTTGTTCTGTAGAATAAATACCATTCTGTACATAATGAGGCTTCTCCTTTGGGGTACAATTGTCTGGGTTAGCTAAAAGAAAGGATTTTGAGTAGTTCTCTGCAGTTGGGTTGTCGTGTTGTGTGTTTTTTTCTTTTCTTTCTCTCCTCTTAAGATGGATGGCATGATAATGAATAATTCAGACCAGGATTTTCCCGTGTAACTTCATTATATCAATACTGGCACAGAATTATTTCTGCCTTGAAGATGGAAGCAAGTGATTTTTACAAATGGTAGCTCAATTTTAATGGAAGGTTGTTTGAAAGGTTAGCCGAGCTGTGATGTTTTTTGAGTGTATTCATTCCATGCAATGATATGTCATGTCAGAAATGCTGTTAACTGAGGATGATCTTACTACTCCTTTAGAGTAATACATGACTGAATTCTAGGAACAGTTTAACTGCAGCAATACATCACTATCTGAAACAATTAACCTTGTCAAGTCTTGTTAGCTGGGATGCAGCACTGCGCTGATTTGGCCACAGTCCTACTTTGGAGTTACTTAATTTGTGTTAGGTCATGGCTGCGTACAAGCCCTCTGAGCCAGCAAACATAATATGAAACAAGATAGACTTTGCTGCCACAATTACCCTTGTCTAATTTTTCAGCTGCATTACATATTATTTTGATCTTGCAAAGTTAATTTCACCTTTATATTAGTATGTTTATCATATTGTCTGACATTGTAGGTTTGAAAGGCTAAGGAAAAGGCATATCTGGAGAACAAGTTGTTAAAATGCTATCTGTGGAGACTTTGCGATGGAAACATCATTTATCTTCCTAGGCAGTAATTTCAGGATCAAACAGAGGGTGGTGTTCCAAGCAGTGTAATATGATTGTTCCTTGCTTAGGAGCTAGACAATATATCTTTTTAAAAATTATTATGTATTGATGACTGAAAATGAAATCTTGACAAACTGCAGAGAAAATAACATCCCCCTTGAGGAACGGTTTGAGAAAATTATGATCTTCTAGTACAAATTCAGTATTGTAGTTTAAACATAAAAAAAAAAATACTCCTTTTTTTTTCTTTGATTGCTGGGAAAAATACATATGATCAAAATAAACCACTGAAATAGAAACCATTTGCTTGTTTAAATGTGTAGCCATCACTAGAAGTTCAACTACCAGAGTTTACTGAATCGAGTACTCCTTAGGAAGATAATCTTACTAGTTACATAGTAGTTTTCATAAATTCCTGAATCCCAGATTGGTAGTTTAACTGAAAAATAAAAGATGAATTTCAGCTTTTTCTAGGAGGAAATCTACAAAATGTGCAAGGAAAATTAAATATAAACTTATTTGGACAAAGTGTGGTAAAATTGTAGTTAAATTTGCTGGTCTTTGAATTACTTTGTCATCCTGATAACAGTATAATTACATCTTGGAACTCAAAAGTGGAATTTATGCAATAATTTAAATATATTCTGTGTTTGTTATTGTCATTACAGTTTCTGTTGGTCTAAAGTAACTCTTTTTTCCCCACTTTATTTTTCTGGTATTGCAAATTTTCTTGATTTTACACTTCACTCGAGATATTTATTCTATATTCATTGGAACCAAACTGTGGTCCACTCCTGCCAATGTTTAAGTATTGCTTAATTTTCAGAATGCAAATACTTCCGCTGACTTTTGTCAAGTACATATGTAACCACTTGCAGAGTCAAAGTTATGGATGTTCACAAATGAGAAATGTAAACATCATTGTGTTTCCATGTGTAATACAGCAAATGATGCTTTATACAGTTCTTAGGAGAAGGCCAAAGTTCAGAGTTATTTCATGATACTAATAGAGGAAGCTCTGAATTTTGTAAAAGATGATGTTATAAATGTTGAGAGTGGTAGACCATAGACTTAAAATATATAGTTTTTTAAGAAGAAAGGTCTTTTGCTAGGTGAACAGAGACATTGTTTGTTGATGATATACATATGCCAGTAAGGAATAATAAATCCACATAGAGAAGCAGCCATAAAATAATTTTACTATTACAGTTAGTGTCCTGGGCCAGATTAATCCCTGTTTTTTTTTTTCTTCCTGGTAAATCAGTAGAATGGCGCTGGGGATTAATCCATCCCTTAAAAAAACATCCGTTCTCTAACTGTAACTCCCCAAATCCTTCACCTTTTTTCATATCAGAATATAGCTGAATGTTGTATATCTGTGTCTGTATATATATGTGTATATGCTGATTTTAAGTGTCCTTTGACAAAAGTTACCATAACATACCATTGATCATTCTGTGTATGCCAGATGTTATAAAAATAAAATGTTAAGCTAGAACTCTAAACAAGGAAGATCTTTCACTTCGGATATTTTTGTATCCCTTGAAATCTAAATGCCTTAAATTACAATCAGTCCTACTGCATAGAGTTTTGTGAAAGCCAGTTCTTTAAGCAAAATTAATCTTCATTAGTTGCATAATGTTTTGTGTTAAGGACTGGTATTTCTGGTCTTGCTGTATTAGATGTGAGTTCTGATTTCTAATAGGAGGATGACGTCTGCAGGTAAAAGCTTCAGGTCTGTTAATGGTAGTACAATGTACAAACATGGAAACATTGCTGTCCAAATACTTAAGTTTACTTAGTCTGCTTGTGGAAATTTATACTACGGATATTTTAGACTTAGGAGGATGAATTAAGGTATATTTCTTCAGAAAAAAAAAAAAGAATTGTTTTAAATTGTATAATATCTCTAATTTATGTACATATTTTTTCCAATTGCTATGACACCTAAGTATTGTGATAACATCAATGTAGTTACCTTTGCAACATGCCTAATGTGATTCCTATTTTGTAGATTAGAAATGATACATAAAGAGATGAACCGTATTTAAATAATTGTGTGCATATCTAAACAATCAGGTAGCAGCTCAGTATAATTTTCTAAAATGACTGGGTTGAGGGTGGGAAAATGTCATGTCATGTTCTAAAAATATTAGCAGCAGTAGCATTCATAATTCATACCTTGGCTCTACTCTCCAGGAGTGAGCTCTTGTGTGAGATCCATTACTAGAGATAAAAGGGAGCTTTATGAACCCAGGTAACCTTCTGTTCTTTCCTTTAAAGAAGAAGCCCCTTAACCACCCAAAGTCTCAGGAACATTTGGTAGTAGAGCTGAAGACAAGGTGTAGTACTGTGTTGAAAGCTTTTGATTTTCTAGCACCTACTTTGTGAACAACTGAGACACTATTATGTAACTTGTCCAAAGTCATTTGTAGAAACTTGGACAGAGGCAAGAGGCGGGTCATTGGCCTCATGCCTGATGTTCTAACTGTAATAGACAATATTGGACAAGTTGACACTAGACCGGTTAGTACTGGATTTGTGAATGTGAAACTATATTCTGGAGAAATTTATAAGGAAGCCGAGAACAGGTAAGGAGATGAAAGATGCATGACAATTTTTGGTCCTTCTGTCCACAAACACATTAGCTCTCTTTTACTGTGTATGTTACTTGTTCAGCTTTCTCTGAAAGCTCTGCCCTGCTTGCAGTTGGCAAAGATTCATTACCTCATCACTAGCATCCCATGTCTGCACTATAAGAGCTGGTGAGTTATCTTTTTGTTCTCATCGTCTAACTTTAAATGCCTGTTGGCAATAATTATTCCTCTGATAGCCCAAATTTCTTTTGCTTATGTAGGCAGGGATATAGAACATTGAAGATATGTAAGACTGTATCTGCTTATGCATTTTCAAACTCCCTAAATAGTGTTAACTTGTGCAACAATATCACAATTGAGAGATGCAATGCATCATCTGTGGAAATATTTTTATGATTACTGCATGGCTTCAGTGGCATTGATACAGCTTTTTTTTTTTTTTTTGTGGTACAGTAAGGTTAATAATGTAACTGCATTAAGCATTCCATCACACAGGATCATTTTAACATACATATACAAGGTGGATAAAAGTTAGTGGAGAGTATAGCCTGTCCCATAAAGAGCTTGGAATTTAGTGCAATTCTTAGTACTTAGCAGGCCAGATAATCACATCTGTGTTCTAAAAGCTGGGAGCTGCAGATGAGTACTGTAGGCAACTTCTGTGAGTTAAAATTGTTTCTAACTTTATTCCAAAATTCACCATGATGTAACATAGTAGTGAGTAATTTATAAATAAAAAATAATGAGACGATAAACTTTTAGAAAGTGAAGTTGTTAAGAGGAAGAAAATACAAACTGAACAAATGCCATAATTGCGGATGTTTTAAGAAACAAAAAAAGCCAGCTAATACTTACTTGGGAGAATATTAAGGTAGAATTTTTTTTTGTTAATTCACATACATTTCTTGTTCTCTGGCTGTGTTTTGCAAAGTTCAGCAGTTGAGCATGACTTAAGAAACAGTAAAGTTCCCTTAGGAACACTTTGGGGATTAGAGACGTACTGTAGTAGAAAATGTAAACACGATAGAGCAAAGAGCAAGGTCAAGCAGAGCACTGTCTGTTAGCAGAAGATCTTAAAATTGATTCACTGCTTCTCTATAAATTGTCTGTGCAGGGCAGTAATGATCTCTGACATATAGACTGGATAATCATTCTCGCAGGAAAGTTTTGCATAAACTGCAGTTGCTTGAAGAGAATTGCAGGATGACACTTTCAAATAAGCAACTGTGTTATTCCAGTTGAGAATTAATGGTCAGTATAAAGGCTTGCTAGGCTTAAAAACTATATCAACGTGAAATGAATTACTGTAACCTTAAGAAGTTTCTAAATTTACTGGGATTATGGATTTATGTTGTGCTTTTAAGAAAGACTTACAGTGAAGCCCAGGTGAAAAGTAGTGCAGTATAATTGATCTAAGGTAGCAATAAATCCCAAACTCCTTGAACTCAACTTTTGGCCCCAACATCAAAAGCTACCATTTATTATTAATATAAAATTGGTTTGGTTTAGGTACATTGATTTTTAATGCACAGCCAGGCATCGTCAATGTCAAATTTTTGTTTCTGCCACCTCTTTGAAATTGTTACTACAATGACTTTATTTTGGAACAATATCTGGGGTAGTATCTCCCCAGGGTTTTGAAACTGGTAACACTACCAGTGACAGATGGCTCTGATGGGTGTGTGGTTTTGTTACTCTGAATTAACTTCCACCACGGAAAAGGCAGAAGTGCCATTTGTGCCTTCTGATGTGGAGTATGCCACTGCACATGTGAAAGATTACAAGTGATTTAATTTTCAAAAGTATGCTTTACTTAACATGCTATGTTGTTCCATTTTCCAGGTCTATTCTCTTTAAAATTCAAGTAAATCTATTGAAGACACCCTATCATAGGGACTGTATGTTCCTATTAAAAGTAATAATAAGAAGAGATGTTTGAGGTATACGGTGGAGATATTATTATTTATTACACTCTTGAATTTTATTTATCCTGTTACTATTCCATATGTAGCATGTCTCCTCCTCCCTTCTGTTTGCTTTTACTGTTCTTCCACGCTACTGCTTTCAGTACCAAGTCGATTAAAACAGAAACCTGTCCTTTCCAGGGATCTGCCAACATCTAGAAAGCTTTGAAATACTTATTCTGTGTGAGTGAGAGAGAAGTCAAACAACTAATGTACTTTTTAGTCCAGAAATAGAAGTATCAGAATGCTAAAAAGATTGATAGTTGTTCTTATCTGCAGATTAAGTAAGGTTCTGGAGAACATGAAGAATGTTACAGAATATTTGTGACCCTTTACCAACCCCTATAAACACAAACTGATGGAGATTTAAGGGAGAATCCTACAAGTACGAATTTCACTGTCCCTGGCCAGCAAGGCATTTAAGTACATGCTTAGCTATAAGCATGTGGATAGTGCTGTTGAACCCAAATCTGATTTGCCTATGAGAAAGCATGTGTTGAAATGCTTTAGTGAGCAGGAGCAGACTACTCTATAGCTTTCAGGACTCAACCCTATTATTTAAGGAAAATATTTTTATAGGGACTCTATAGGCTTGGAGTGTAATCACTAATGGTGATTACAACTTTGTTCGTTTTTCTACAGATTTCAACTCAACGAACTATTAGGGTCCTTTATTTCTTTTATGACTTGTGATTATATACATAACTTTTATTATGTTTCTCACTTTTGTGTAATAATTTATCTCCAATAATTGTAAAATGTTATAATAATAGATAACATAATAGTAAAAAGATAAGAAATAGATAAATTTCTTTCGCTAATTGTAGCTGATACTCTAGTTGTATTTCAAATATTTACATGTTAAGACAAATTATTTTCAGTAATTCTTTACTAGAGAATTGATGGAAATTCAGAATAGTGGATGAATTTCTTTCAGCCAAGTCATGGCAGTGAAAAGCCACTGACCAGACAGAACATTTCTCGAGTGCTGTATATGGCACATCCTGTGAGAGATTCTGATAAGGAGATCTGAACTGTGAGAAACAGGGCCATCTAGAACAATTAGTAAAGTTTAAGTATTTGCAATTTTTCATTTTATATTAATTATTTTCCCTCTTCTGTGTAGTCCTTAATTAGTGCGTAGAATAGCATGGCTTCTATTACTATGCTTTTACTTTACTGCTGCAGCATTAAGAAGTCATTTTTTATAAACAGTTTTTAGATTGTCCTCTCCATTCTAATATTCTGTGTCTTCAGGAATGACTTTGCAAGTTATTCTGGACAGTGTGCGAACACTTTTTTTCATTTCTGGTATCTTCAATATGCATTTTGTACATTGAAGTTAATCTTCCAATATTGAAGAAACTGTTTTTCACTTTCTTTTTAACTATCTTTTAGTTTGAGGTAAAGTTGTAGCTTTCAGAAGGTGGCACTAATGAGGCCGCTGTGAATAAAGCTGTTGTCTGGGAAACAAAAAAGTTGTACAATGTGATTCCTGATTTGTAGTTTTACCTTTTATTATTACTATTATTTTTAAAAATGATTTTAGTAAAGTCACTTTCTTCCTTTATAACTAGTTTTACTTTTCTTTGTAAAATACATTGAGATAAGCCAAGGGAGTCCTGGGTGCTAATTTAGGGAATATTTTCAGAATTCTGTTTAGCTTCCTTCTTTAAAAATAAGCATTTGAACTGGAACTGGCATTCATTTAACTTTTGTAATAGCGATGTCATTTTATCTAGTTTGCTGCGGTTTTTTTTTGCCTCATTACAATCTATTTGCTATTATTAAAATAGATTATGCCATACATGCTTTATTACTACATTATAGCATTATACATATTTAACTTATACTGCAGACTCCATAGATTTGAAAGAAGATAGTGTGTATAAAGTAGATGTGAAGATTTAGTATCTTAGGAACTAAAGAACAGTTTTTAGCGCACTCAGTTAAATGCAACTATTTTGCTAGATCATGATTAAAGGTACGTTCAGCACTGCCACCTTAGATAAGTGAGATCAGTAAGATGGAAGTTATTTTGGATGATTTTTCATTGCAGATTAACCAGTTGGGCACACACTATGCAATTACGATTTTACTATACAATATGATGTGCTTTGAAAAATTATATTGTATTCATGTTGTTTTTAGGGAAAGAATTTGGAGAACAGAAGTATATCTAGATGAAGAAAATGCCTGATGTTTGTTTTCATTTATCCTAGTCTTCCTTTTCCCTGTTATGTATACCCTGTTATGTCTGAGTCATGCAATCCGTCCCATTGGCTCTAAGTAAAAAGAATTGGATTCAATTTTACTGCTCCCTAAAGTAAAAGGACTGGGTATCTCCTGAATTCATTTTTGCTCTGTACTTCAGTTTCCTGCCATTATAAGTCATTTTATATGTTTATTGTACATGTCAAATTATTCAAACTGTTATTTCTAGATTGTTTTATTTAAGATTTATTTTTTAAATTGACGAATACAGATTCAGTGAGCCTGCTTCTGTGTGGACCAGAGTTGACACGCTGTGGCTAACGAGATTAGATCACAGAGGAGTATTTAAAAGGGATATCCAATGGGATATCTCTCAGACTTTATCTATTGCTTGAATACAGTAGTCTCACAGCTGAACCGTGTATTAACAGTGTAGCAAATTTCTGCTCTCTTTTCCTCCAGAGTATATGTAAAAATAGTGTAATAATATATTTAATAACAACAGTTTTATGGCTACTTTTGTGAGTCAATACCTTTTAACCATTTATATGCTAATATAAGAGCTGGTCGTCAAGTGTACAAAAACATTATGTGATACATGGTGAAAGTCTCTTTTGAACAGTCATAAAATCAATCTTCTACTCATTGATCATTCCAAACATTCAGTCACAAAATCTTTAAATCATTTTTGTTGATATTGTGGACAAGACATAGTATTGCTGTATTATTTATTTTATACTGTAATGTCCACCTTTAAGTGCAGTGCTTCAACCTTAAAGCAGCAGTACATTCAGAGTAGCACCACTGAAAGTAGAGATTTTACTAAACTGCGAGTAAGGTGTACTTTAGTACTTCAGTATCTTAGAAGCACTGTTAAAAATGTGAAGTTATAATAACATCCATTTGCCTTTCTCCACAGATTTAGGACATCATATAAAAACATAAAGCTTTGTTATTATTTTATTTTCATTACATAGCTGTCTAGTAACGGCTTAAAAAAGAATAACTCCAAGTACTACGTTGTTGGTTTTTTTTTTCTTTTTTTACCATTATTTAAGGAAACTCCATAAGTGAAGCCAAGGGATAGAGAAAACCACAGGATCACTTCACCATTCATGAAGTCAGACGGAAATTTTGCCAGTACAGTTAATGTTCATCAAATAGTCATGAATAGGAAATCATACCCTCTTCAGGCACTCACATAAAAAGATGGTTTTTGTAGCATAGCCTCAAGAACTGTTTCGCATCAAGAAGAGCATTTTTTTTTCTGCACAAGTAAGAGAACAATTAATGCTTTTTTTTTTTTTTCTTTCCCTTACCCGTGTTCCTCTTTCCTGCCTCCCCCTGCCACATGCTCATGCTTCCTTAGGGGAGACTCTCACAGCAGTCTTGATGCTGCTTAGCACAAAGGAAGTGTAAGAAGGAATCTTTCAAGCAGGCAGGTGCCAAGGCATTTAAGACTTTGTAGATCAAAAGTAGCACTTTGAGTTTCACCCAGAAATTGGCAGGCAGCCAGTGCAGGTCATGGAGTATTGGTGTTAAGTTCTCTGTCTAAAATATATGACTTACTAAATGGATTTCTGCCCTTTGCATTAGCTCAGATTTCCCCTTCAATCAGCCCAAAAGTTGCTTCATGTTGAGCACGCTGCAGGAATTAGCCCAAGAGGAAGCTTTGGACTAAATTCTTACCAAATTTTATGCCTTGTGTGATGCTAGTCATCCCAGTGTGCATGATATGCAAATCAGAACGGAGTTATGCTATTGGCCATTGACATGTGGCTCCATTTTGAGCTCCCTTTTCTTTATCCATATGCTGACTAGAAACCTTCCCCCCTTCCTTTAATAAGTTGTATCTCAGCTGTTTGTGGCCATTTCACTCTGTGATGCTACGTGACTGTCCATAAAGAATAATTTCTAGATGTAGTAAAACTTCCATGAGTTCAGTTTTTTAAGTTATTATTTAAAGGAATATTAAAAAAAAACAATGTATTTTCTTGGGTTAAAAGAGGGATTTTGTTGCAGTGTATATTTGGGAAATAGCTAGGTGAGTCTTTTGTTCTTCTTATCTCTGCATGGGTAATTCACAACATCAATACTTGAGGTAAATTTAAATTAATATTTCCATTTGATATTTCACCTCTCAAAGTACCCCATAAGACTGGGTAGAAAGCAGCTCTCATGTAGTGCTCCAGAGATCCCTGCCAGCCCTCAAACTATCCTCCCACTTTAAAGCTCTGTCACTTCAAATTTATGCAACCTATGCTGCTTTCACTGTACTGAAGATTTTTCTTATGGTTTTGAGGGAGAACAGGTCTGCTTCGCGAGCTTCCCACCCTATCTCCCTTTAACCTCTCAAATCTCTTTGCCTAGTTTCAAGTTTCACTACAAATGCTTTGACCAGCTCTACTTGTTACCACTTCTAGACTTTTGGATTCCAGTTATTATATTCACTTGGGAAAAAGAGCTTGATGTGCTATAAATTTGCTTTTCCTTTACAAGAAACAGAATGTAGTTCTTTGGAAGTTAATCTATTGTCCCCATTTGTCTGATAACCTTTGGGTGTTTTTTCTTTAAGAAAGTGAATGAAAACATATTTCAGTGTTCTTGTAAGAAAGTATGTATTTTAGTATCAGAAACCAAAGTGTAGGGATTTACTGTATTTTAATATATTCCTACAGGCAAGGAATTCTAAGACATAGCTCTTAGAAATTTTAGAAAAAGGACAACTCATGTAAGCAAAACACAATGCAAGTTCTCTTTTCAACTTTTTTTTTCTTTTTTACAATAGGAAAATGTATTTCTTTTCTCTTTAAGTGTGTTACTTTTCATAATCCTCCATAAAACTTGAAAGTGTCAGTCATTTAGGTAATTGAAAACATATAATAAACTTTAGACTTACATAGTTGTTAAATTAACTACTGAGTGCATTTAAAGACAAAAGAGTTTATAGCAAAAATGTTTTTATCCCAAGTCATTTTTGCTTCTAATTATGCTACAAGAAAAAAAAGATTTTACAGTTAGTGAAGTTAAAATATTCTCTTCTGTTTAGTCTTTCATCTTCAGTTTTGAGAAGATGAACTACCATGTTTATCATTCTTATTTTGACCTTAACCTTTTTTTAATGAAAGAGACTTAAAATGTCCCAGCTGGCATATCTCCCACTGTTGTGTAGAAAGAAGAAGAAAGAAAACTTTGAGTAGTTCTTCCTGTGCAGTAGCTCTAGCAGGATGACTGAAAACTAATAATGTATTGAAGTCAGTAATACCATTAATTGGAGATGGAGAGATGACTTGAGCCAGTTTTTTATCAAACTTATGGAGAAACTTTGCAGAGAAAAATAATGTCAGAAAACATATAACTGGTTGTACAAAAACATTAAAGCATGTTCCTTCATATTTAAATTTATTTTGCATCAGTAAATGTAAGCACGACCATGTTTGATGTAAGGTAGTCTGACTGAGTGCAAGGTTTATATACAAGACCAGTAAGTTTGAATGAGGATGGTCCCTGTGATTTTCATGGAATTGTACAAAATATCTAAGGAGCCTTATGTATCCTTTAGTACCTCACATATAAAAGCACCCTTGCATTACAGGTCAGAAATGGCTCTGTGAAGATATTCTTACATCAGTAGAAAGAGGGCATCATTTCACCAAAGGCAGCAGGTTCTAATTTATTTTAAAAAATTTTACAATATAGAGGTTTTTTTTTTTTTTAACCAGTTAATAAGATTGTATTTTTACAAGTCTGCCTTGCAACTGTATGCAAAGAAGATGAGGTATATTTATCTTACATTCTGTATCAGATGTCTATACTGTATGTTGTCCAAAAGAGTGCCTCTAAATGATGAGATCCTTGCTGTCATGGTTTTATGATTTTTCGACTATTGGTATTCCACATCATAACATCATGTAGTGTATGTACCTGGTTTTCAGAAGAGAAGGACTGCTACATTTCCCAGGGGACATTGCTCCCCTTGTTACCATTTCCCGGTCAGAGGGAAAGATAAAAACTCGCATATCACGAGACTTTGTTCTCTTTCTGCCTGTCTCTCGTCCCGGCAGCATCTCGCTCCCCAGCCATCTGACTGTCGGTACTAGAGTAAGGCCTACCTTAACTTTGGATGCTCTCTGTCACTGTATTGGATTTATCAGCTTAAATTGTAATTATATTGTATTATAGTGTGTTATTTTGCATTCCGATATCTTATTTAGTAAATTGGTTTGTTTCTCCTCAGATTGTTTGCTGCTGTTTTGTTCTCAGGCCCATCTCCCTACCTTTTTTTTTTCCCTTTTTCTCTCTCCCAGGGCGTGGGTCCATGGGTCTCCCGCCCCATTCGTTATGGAACCGGGCCGAACACCCGTAAACTGTTGACACTTGCTTTAGATCACTTCCAGACTGATCTGGGAGCCGGTGTAAGACTACACGGATGACAATAGTATTTGTTCAGGGCTGAAGATGAGAAATAATTCAGTATGTTGGGTCTTATTCTCATGAAGAACAGTCTGTTCTGTTATTCAGAATTTGATTTATATGCTTTTACTTTTTAACAGTTGCTTTAATTACTGAAGGCAGGTGTAAAAAACATTTTTCTTTGGAACAAAAAGTAGATGTACACTGTAGTCTGCTAGTAAGATTTGGAAAAATGAGTTTTTGGAATGCTTTACAGGATTTCCTCACGTAGGAGATATTAATATCTACTTATCTGTAGTTAAACACACTACAAATGTATAAAATCTAAGTACATTGCTGATTACTATATGCTGAAATAGATTATCTGGGTAAAAATAATCTTCTCTTGACTCCAGAAATAAAATTATCCCAGCTTTTTAGTGAAGGTGACTGCTAGATAGCACAGTAGAATGTTTTTGAAAGACAGTAAACTTAGAAAGTATATGACCTTGTGCATTGATGTGTGATGTTGACGCAACATGGAGTTTACCCAGGATCCTTGAGCAGTTCCTTTGGATTCTGTGTGATGTCAGTTTTTCAGCTGTTCAGCTCTGAAATCTCAGCTCTTGTGACTTTTCACTCAAAGCCTAAATATAGGAAAAAGTCATAATGTTTTATTTTAATGGAAGTAAAGTCCTTGAATTTATATGGCATGCTAGAACTTATGTTCAGTCACGTCAGTGACATGGAAGGAGCCACGGCTTCTGTCAGTCTTGTAGCATTAACTTGCTAAACCTATTTTAACCTGCTGTAAGACTGTAACAGAGGTCCAAACAGCTCTGGGAAGGAGACTTTTACCAAAACTATTTTATTCAAGACTTGAACTTTAACTAGTTTATTATTCTTATTAAATTAGTAAAATGTTAACACAGAGAGACCGACAAACCTGTGTTCTATGAATGATCTGAAGTAATTAACTTGAAATATTCCAAAAACTGTTCTATTTTATAAAAAGGCCATTGATGGTATTCTTTTGAAAGCCCGCATCTTCCAAATAATTAAAAAATATGTAGATGAGATATAATGATCTAAAAGCTATTTACTTGAAAGCTATCAATGTCCTGTGAACTTAATGGTGTTTCTCAAATACTGTTAAATAGCTTATTCAAGCATAAAATGTTTATTATATATCCCAATTTATTTTTGTTCTTTGTGATGCTATTATGCATATAGAATAGATAATGGTGAAACGATCTTTAAAAGTTTGATGGTGGTGGCATTATGTAACAATCACTTTTCAACACAGTTATAGTGTTTCAATTTACAAATTTTACATGCTAAAAAAAGCAGTCTAGCAAGCTGCAAACTTTTAAAGACTTTAAATCTGCCAAATTATAGCCACTTATTTTTGCCTGACATATTTTCAGCTTAGACCCACATAGGGGCTGCCAAACTTGTTTCTTTTCATTACCTGTTCTATGTCTGGCTCGAAGTTTAGATTTTAGAAAATGGAAAAAAGCTGTTTGTGAAATCACAAGGCTCTTGAGCTCTTAGTTTCCTCTTAGTATCAACGTTTATTTATTTAGGTTTGGGCTGGGTTTCAAAAGATTGAAATTGGAAACAGAGAAGGTGACTCTGAATACCATTTATCTGTATGTAAGCGAACATTCAATGTACATTTAATTTAAAAAATTGCTGTTTCCTACAAGAGGGAGATATTTTTCACATTGTTAAAACATTTTTAGAGGTCACTAGGTGGTCATGTCACCAGCAGGGAGTTTTTGTTTGGCAGGCTGCATTAGCAGTTAGTAACAAATGCCTCCCATGATTCTGTGTTCAAAAGGAGTTGCTTTGCAAGTAACAAATACTTACAACCTGAGAACTGAAGTATAAAAAGTAGTGACAGGGGAAAATGTTTGGAAATGTAAAACAGCATCTTTAGTGGCCAAATTGGAGTGTTTAGGGAGTTGAAGATTACATGTCTACTTTATACTTGAGCTTAGAGCTTACAGAAGCAATAATATTTTCACTACTGCAGTTGTGAGTCTCATCATTTCAAGCTAGTGAAGAAGTGTAAATTTGTAGCTTTCACATATCCTTGGTTTGGGTTGTAACTAACATTTTCAGTATATTTTTTTATGAGGTCTATCATATGTCTTTTAATTTTCGTTTCCTGATGCAATGTTTGTATATTTCATAAATGCCTATAAATATTTTGACTTAATTTTACACAGAGTTGGAATAGTATAAGAAGAGGCCATAAAACTGAATAACACCAAACGCATTTGGCCGGATATACACTGTGTGAGAAAAGAGCCCATGTTTGACTGTCTTTAATCTCAGAACATTTTTTCTTTATTACTTGAGATGTGGTCTCTAAAAATTTGCTAGAGAAAGTACGATGGTAATATTAGTATTTGCAAAGTAAAAATATTGTGAGTTGGACTGAAAACATCAGTTTTTTATATATGTAATAGTTCTAGTTTATAAACAGAATTAATTATTAGCTGTAACGTGACTTCCTCCTCTAACCTTAAAGTTCACTTTTTCCTTATGAATATTATACTGAATTCTAGTTATACCAGTGTATAATTAGGCCCATGTCATCCCACTATGCTTAAGAAAATGGTAGGGAAGGGCTCTAGGAGAAGATGCCCTTCATGATGCCAATGTGAAGCAACTTGTTGACTTTCTTCACACTACACTGATTCACACCTATGCTCCCACTCAGACATCCATCATATTCCATTGCCAATATCTCCACAATCTGTAAGTTTTGTTAGTCCGATGCATAGAATAACTGCATTGTTAGAAAGGCCACATTTTTCACTTGAACTGTACGTGTCCAGAGTGGGGCCTTCTTTGTAGGTGAGAGTCTGTGTTGGACATATAGCCTGTCCAATTTTGTTTCAAATGAGGTATACTTTCACTAGTGAGTCTTTAAGGGATAGACAAAGCCAGAACCAGGATGAACTAGACACATGAGGTCTTTCTCTTTGGCACCTGAAAAGATTTTGTTTCTTCAAACAGCACTTCCCAATGGGAGACTTTTGTCAGCGAACAGTCCTGAAGGTGTGAGAACCAAGAATAGCTTTGAACTAAACCAGGATGAGGTGTGTGTAATCTCATCAACTCACCTTTATATGTAACTTCTATATGAAAGAATCTCTAGAATATGAGGTAGAAGAGAGCTGCTGTGCCCTCTGATCCTCTGACCTTGTGAAAACCAGGCCTCCAATCTGGATGAGTTGAAGAATAATGTGCACCAGCTGTACAGTCTAGATGTAGCACTGGGAACCAGGACTTTGACAAAAAAAGGCGTTTGGAAAGACACATTAGTCCAATTAATACCACATGGTGACCTTATGAGGACTCCTTGGGGTCCCTTTTTGGAATTAGACCTGGACCGTATCTAGCAGCTGGATTTTGTTTACACTTGAGGATTGCTGTGGTTTGGTTAGCTATACTTTTGCCTGTCTGTACTGAATAGGAAAAGATCAGGCCTGAATTCTCAATATATCTATTTTATTATACTCACATTCTGTTAATTTTTCTGGGATTCCTGGCAGGAGCAATATGAAACTTAATCTTTAGCTCAAGCTCTGGTGTACTAGGTTAGCTCATTATTACTATGGTTAGGACTAGAGAAGATGGCAGAAGAACATTATCTCAGGGCTGTGGGCCACTGTTATATCAAGCAGTGAGCAAAGGACTTCTGTTTCTCATGTGTGAGTTTTATCTGGTTGCCCTAAGGCCTGCCAGCAAGCTCCCTTATTTCCTGTGTTATTATGGGCATTCTGCTTGGTTGACCTAGTCTGACTCTTGAGAGCTATGGTTATGTTTATCTTCATTATCATATAATCATGCAATACCTGGAAGTTGTGACCTTATTCTGGGTAATGGCACAATCTATAACTAATAAGATTTACTTAAAATATTGTTTTTAGTAAGATTTCCTAAAAGTGGTCTTAGCAAATTGGAATAAGCAGTATTTGCTAGGTCCAAGATTTTCACAGCCGTTTGTAGAACTCCCACCATTTTACAGTCTGTGCAAAGGAGAACTGCATTTCGCCATCAAAAAAAATATGAAAGCTTTTGGATGACTTCATTTTTATTTCTTTAGTAGGTTAAAGGAGTTACAGCTCTTTAAAAAACACAGAGGCTTGTATTATCACATGTACAGTAAGAAATAATTTGTTATTTGGTATTTTCCTGTTTCTGTGTTTAAGAACAGAGTCTGAGTAGTTCACCGTCAAGCTTGCTAGAAATTGATCTATGAGGTGGTAAGTGTTGGTTAAGGCTATTTCTTCTTTAGGTAGCTGACATACATTTGTTCTCTCCTGTCCTGTAGCAGCTAAGGTTTCACTGCTGGAATAAATTATTTTAGTGTTAGATCCATCTTTAGAAAATGAAAGCCGCAGCTTTTTAGCCAGAAAATTTTATCAACACCTTTGACATATCACCAGTGAGGTGCCGCAGTCATTTTTAGAAATCCTTTCTTTGCTGACATGGAAAAAGTCATCATTGCTGAGACTGTTCTGTCACTTGAGAAACTAAGGCCTCTCTCGACATGAGCGCAATAATGAATGCAAGCCTATGCCTTGGTTCTGTGAGGAATTTAAGCTGTTTCCTGAAAGGAGGTTGGGGCACAGTTGGGGTTTTGTCTATCTCAAGTCAGAGGATTGTTCACTTTTAGATACAGTGTTGGATTCTGGGAACTGTTCTCAGCTGACACTGATGGGAATTCAATGTACTCAGTTGGCTGTACTATGACTACCTGATGTTTAGTTACCAGATAATAACATTAACTTAATGATGATGCACACAAAGTAAACTGCACAGATGCACTCTGCCAGGTAGTCTAGGTTGTCTGCCAGTCTTGCCCAGTTTGTGTATCTGTGTGTGAGCTGTGTGGAACCGGAGATGCTGGGGTGCATGGGGCAGAGATTCAGGCTAGCCAGCTTCCTGGCTTAGCAGCAGTGCTGGCACCACTGCAGTATGCAGAAGTGGTGGGATTACATGGAATTGGCAGCAGTACCCACTAAGAAGGGATGCAGGCAGCTAGGGCTATGAATGGGAGGAATGTCAATGTGGGTCACACAATGCGGCATTACTTTTTAAGAGACTTTTAGCTGCAAAAAAAGGTTAACATACATTACAATAGGATGTAAAGGCTTCAAAACATTACCATTCATTTAGTATTCCAGGTCTAACAAAAATTCACAGGCTAAAAGCATAGGATTTTTTTATAACTTGTAGTAGTTATTCTACCTGTTTAAAAAAAAATAAATGCAAATTAGCAGTTCCTCTTTTTATTATAAAGTGCATGTGTCTTATGCACCATATTAATTGTGGGGTAGAACAAATAATTTTCCCTTTAAAATATGAATGGTTGAGAAAGTGACTTCTTAGAAAACATAAGAAATTAATTATTTAGGAAATATTGCCAGCATATGTGAATTTAAATTCCCATACACTACACTTTACTTTTTGCTTATGTAGTCGGCACTGATATGTTACGTTCCTTGTTTTTCAGCTCTCCTGCTTCAAGCTAGTCTGCTTCCTGTAAATGTGAACTGAATATGTCAGGCTTTATAAACATCATATGCACTCTGTTCCTCTCAAACAATTGTAGCTGTTAGTAATTGTTCATTACAAAGTAACTTCCACTAATGTTCAGAAGCATGGAAGTAATTTGAGGAGAAATATACTTTGTTCTTTTTTACTTAAATAATATGAATCTCTGCCTTAAGGATAAGCTTAAGTCAACCTTAAGTATGGAATCATGGGCAGTATTCAGTTTTAAACATGAGCAGACCAGCCAAAACAGTTATGTCTTTTCTAGTTTTTTACTGCTTCAATGTAGTTTTTAATGTTTTCAATGATGTAGTGGTTCCTAGTTTTTATTTTATTTATTTATTTTAAATGAAAACATAGATTTCTATTGTTAAATTAAGGTTTTTGGTAGTTAATGCGATAATAGCCTATATAGCTTTCTCTTTTTGGAATAATGATGTCAGATAACTTTTTAGCACGTGACACTGACCAGAAGTTTTGGATGTTTAATCTTTTATTCCAGAAAAGATAAATAACATTCTCTGGTTCTTTCAACAGCTCTTTGGCAAGTTTTTGCATTTTTTTTTTTTTATTGTGGAAATAATGTTCTAATCAGCTACTGTAGATCTATTACACTTGAAATAATTCCTGGAATAATTCAAATCTTTGTTGTTCTTAAGATTGTGCACTTGCTTTTGTCCTGAATAGTACTTTCAACATCATAGCTACCTGCAGAGTTCATTTGTACTGATTAATCAGTACATTTGCACAACAGTAAAAAAAAAATCCTAGAGCTATTTTTGTGTGCAATCATCTAAACATTGATTTGGTTAGTTCTGGGTTCTCTGAACTGCTGACTTGCTATTATCTCCTACCACCCACACAGAATCTCTGCTCAGTGCAGAAGTTAACAGCTTTTGTTTCATTTCTCATAGTGACTGTCCTTGCTTCTACTAGCACTCCTCCTTCTAGTGGTGGTTCATCCTGAAAGGGACTGTATTATCCGTAAGAGTCACAAGGCCACCCAGATAGCAATTTAAGAGAGTATTTTCCATAGCAACTAGGGTCTTTCTGTCACGATTCTTTCCAGATGTGCTGTTGATTCAGGTAATACTCAAAATCCTATTTAGAAATATGTAATTTTACTGTTGTCTTGGAGTATAGAGCTCATCCAAGGTTATGGTAAATCTACAGTTTTGTATATAGCTGAAAAAAAAAATAAACTATGGATTTGCAGAGGGCTCAGAAAGTGTTGTCTATTTCATTCCAAGCAAACTTTTGATGTTCAAATTGACAGGCTATTGTTTTCAAAAAGCACAATTAATGTTTGTTACATTTACTGTCCACACATTAAGCTTTGGAGGTTATAGTTTTTGACCATACCATAGACAATTTGAAAACCTTTATTAATTTAAATATTCTGATAAACATACCTCTTGTCAAATTGTTGCTAGGGATTGTATGAATTTTCTATCTGAACTGGACATTTTCCAGTTTTCAGTGTTGAAATATAATCAGCAATGAATGTCAGCTTTGAAAAAGAAAACTGAAAATTGATAATATTTGGATTCTGTGTGATGCTCTTATGTTGTGCTATGAAATACTAATCCTCCTGTAGTTTTTGTTGACTTCTTAAGAGAGTTCTTAAAAAGTAGTAAGACAATAAACATCTCTTTATCCAGTGGTCTGCAACAGAGCTGCGTATTTTTCTAATATACAGAGATTGAAATGTTGAAAAGTAACATCTAGGTAGTATTTTGAAGTTTTAGATTTCGAAGTGTTACTGGTTTGTTGATGGCTTTTCAGACCACTTCTCTATTTCCTAAAGAAATATTTATTTCCGACCTTCAAATAAACTTTGCACACTAGGCTCGCCATGTTTTGTTTCTAACAGAAAAGTCATCTGTATCCTCCCAGTTAATGAGATGCAGAGTAGTGGATCATTCAGACTTGACAAATCTTGCAGCTACCGTGAAGTAGGAGGGAAGCATTTCTAACTCCTGTAGTTTTCCAGAATATAAAATCAGGAAGAATTAGGAGAAAGATGCTACATTCTTCAGTAGAGAGAAAAGACGTGAAAATATATACAAACCACTATACACAGTCTTGTTATTCCACTGTCACTTGAGGATTGCAGTTGTACATTCATTGCCAACATACATGTGTCTAACTGATGAGTAAAATCAGCTGTGTGCCATCTGGATGGATCTCAGATCCCATGGTTGATGGAGACATGACTGAATGACTACAACCAGAAGTGTCTGACAGTCTAATGTCTTGTGACAGAGCTACTACTTGGAGATAATTTTGGCTTGGGCCAACTTTTTTATTTTGTCCCTTACAGCTCCTCAAAGATGAGCAAAAGGTAATTAAGATTTGGGGCTTGGAGGCGGGGGGAAGCAAGCTTTGTAATAAATAACAATAATAAAAACAACTAGGAATGTCTCATCACAAAATTATTTATATTTTGCTCTCTATATAATATCAGAAATCAAATATGTATAACTCTGTCCCTGCAAAAGTGTTCCTTTTTCAGCTAACTGAATGACTGAATGTCAGTAAGCTCTAATCCCACTCGGCAGTATCTCAGAAGTATTTTTTGTCTCCTGTTACTCTACCATGCCTGCTTGTAACCTGCTGTCTGCAGTACAGCTTCCTTCCGTGCCTTGCCTTACAGGCTTGGTAGCTTTTTCAGAAAAGCTCTAGAATCCCTCTCTCCAAGAAGATTCTCCTCAATCATGTATTTTTAACACAACCTGAGTACCCAGTCAGAATAGATACCTTCTGACCTAGGGAGAGAGCTAAGGAAAGGTAAGCAGTTAAATACAAAATTTGGTAAGAAACAGGAAGCAGAATGGTTGACCTGCCCAACTAATATACTATTTTTATATATATGCTATTAGTGCCACATTGAGTATTTTACTCCTATTACTGACTGTAATAATTTAAAAAAGTATAATGAAACAACTTCTGAGTAATTGATTGTAGTTGTATGGATTAAATCACTTTGTTGTATACTTATGAAGTAAATCTGAACTAATTCAGTCTTTGCTCAAAAGCAGACTCATTTTTTTGCCCCCAGCAGAATTCCTTCAGTTTGGAAGACTGTCTAAAATATTATTCAGATTAATTCAGAACTTCATCCATTAGTTCTGTTAGTCTAGTATAACATATAATAATTTTTTTATCAAGCTAAATTTTGTTATGGAACTGTCCTAAAATATTCAGCTACAGCTATTCTATTGCATTGACTATTATTGCTACTCATACATTCATCTTGATGTGGGAGATATACCTTCTCTCTGATGCTCTTCACTGAGGTAGCTTATGCTCTTGCATCTGGTTTGAGAAAGTCAGTATGAACTGTCTTCACTGAAAGTCAATAGAAATCAGCTTAGAGCTCTATAACTGTTCATATGCATCCTTAGTCTGAAACAAATTTTGAAATAGTTAACCCACCAAAGAAGATCAGTGAACAAACTTCTTTATGCAAAGTTGAATCATATGATGGTCTTCACGCTCCTGGCAATGCTTATGAATTGCTCCATTAGCAAGGAAGTTGTATAATTAAATAACATCATGTGGTATCCTATCTCTTTTGTTCCCAATCTTTTAAGATACTAATTAGAGAAATATTTATGTGCTGTTGTCTAATTCCCTCTCTTCTTTCTTCAACAATATGTTGGGCCTGTTCTAGGCCACTTCTTATTTAGCATAACCAAAACTTAATTTCTGATAAATGTCTATTCAGAATATTTTCTCAATTCAAAATTAAGAACAGAATACACTTAACAGAAGGTACTTTTTTCTCTCCACCTCAATTTTATGTTTTTGTGACTCAAATATTTTAAATTCTTTGCTATTTCATTAAATCAATTGTAACTTTTAATAGTATTTTCCAAGCTTAAATATTTGCTCGTTCTAAAATGTTTCTGAGATCTATATTCTAGAGATCAAACCATTCATCCTGGAAAGTACTTTTATCTTTGTCTTCTATAAACACAAAAACCAGCGTTGAAGGATGAGAAGGCTGACAGTGACAGATTACCTGTAGTTTTGTTTTCCTGTTTAACTTATGTGGACTCTGTGCAGCACTGTGTTCTGCTGTAATACAACCCCGTGCATCCAGATGCCATTGTTCTTGTTCTCAGTAGTCCGCACCTCTCTGCTGTATTGCAGCATGGCATAAAATAAGCAGACTTATTTTAACCATATTTTACTTTCATTCCTATGGAGAATCATATTAACCCAAGTGAACAGTAGGAGACAATTCTAATAAAAAGCTGCAAAACCCGGAAATAATTGTCATCAAACTTTTTCAGCTGTACTTTGAATTCTGTGAATTCTTTTTTTCCCCCTCTGTATTTCTCATGCAGTCTGAAGTGTGCTATGTCTCCTCACATGTGAGCAGTGCTGCTTGTTTGAATGGAACGATAATGCAGTGGTTTCATATGATCTATGAAACCAAATGTAATTGGTGTCACCAGTGTGTCTCTTTTCTGGGTGGGTGTTTTACTTATCTGTCATTTCCAAAACATAAATCATCAAGACTTCAGAAGTTCAATGTTATGGGGCTTGAAAAAGTTCAGAGAATTCAAAGGGCAGTTGAGTGCCTGCCTCTTACTGGAAAATTAGTACTGAAAGATGGGCACAAAGTTCCTTCTTTGCCTTTAAAATCACTCTAAACATACACCTTTATAAATGATTTTTGTTTGCTTAATAATAAGACATACACACATTAGCAATTGCTGATAAGAAGAAAAAGAATTTTAAATTTTCAATCTGAAGACAAAGCAGTTACTATTACTGGGGAATATAGTGATGGGAATGGTAATGGAAATAATGAAACATGGGGGAGGAAAACGGGAAAAAAGGGGGGAAAATGAATAATAGTGTTGCATTTTCAGTAAATTCCTTTGTGATTATTTGGAAGCAAGTCCTTTATTTTCCTTCTTTCCATTTGCTCTGAGATTTCACATTAAGAAGAGCTCCTTTATCGTTCTTGTTCTTGATTCTAGCCTAATGAAGATACGCATCTACCGGCTGTAAGGCTCAGGGTTAGAGATAGAGACTGTCCAGGCTCTGTCTTACACCTCACACCTGCCTCCAGGAGAAGGCTTGAAGAGATGGCAAATTCAAGGTTTGATAGTCAGATAATATGAGGAAAAGTGCTTGGTGGGTTGGACTGGTGAACTAGGTATGTAAGAGCAGAACACCTGTGTTTTATCCCATAGTTAATGGAGCAGTCCTCTGCTGCTTTCTGTGTTTGAGCTGTGGAGCATCTTGTCTCCTCTGCTTGCCACAAAGGCACTGGTACAATCTGAAGGGCTATTTCATGGTAGTTTTTCTTCTGAAAATATTTCAAAAGGATTTGTTCTTTGAAAAGAGTGCAAAATAATTGTTCATTCAAAAGAGTTAAAGTATGAATTGGCCCTTTTGCAAAATGTATTCAGTCATGAAATTTTATATCAGAAATGTGATTTCAGGAAAATTGCCTAAGATCGGTAGTGACTGATTTAAATGTGTCACACAATTCTGTTATTGACTATGCAGATTTTAAATTTCATGCTTATGGCCAGTATGTTTTGTTTCTAAAGATAAAGCTTTAAAATACTAATAATGTTCTGAAGTTTATTTTCTAAGATGCATGCACATCCATAATGGATTAACAGCATGTTTTAGCAGACCATTTATTTGCTTTAGGAGTGACAGAGAGAAGCTGTTTCAAACAGGATCTCTCATCACCGTCTATCTCTAGTCACCTCCTACTGAACCTAAGGTTGGATACTGGGGGTCATGAGGGAAAGAAAACAATAATTAAAGGGAAAAAGTTGATTGAGCTGTTTTTTTTCTCTTTCAGTATGATTAGCATGTGAGAAGCTGCCTGAGTACTCTGCTGTGTATCATTAGTTCAAACATTTCTGACTTGATGTAACTTTAATGGTGACTTTTAAAGTTGCATTTCTGTATTTTTGAAGAACAATTTAAGTAGAAAAGGCAGTAAAAGTTCTTATTAGAAGATCTGGTTGCTATAAATCCAGGAATTCTGTTAGATTACAATTGGATGGTTCCTAAGAACTCACTCCACCTCCCAAAAAGTTGTCATGAGTTCCTTTATTAAAGCTCAGAATATTATTCTTAGACTAACAGAGGTGGGGAGTAAAGCAGGAGTGTTTACAGAATTCACTTCTAAATTGACTGTGATAAGTGGCAATGCAATGTATTATGATTAGAGGTTTCTGGGAGACCCTTTAAGAAGGTTAACTGCAAGGCAGCTCTCAAAAGAAAGCATTTATCTTAGTGGCCATCCTTCAGTGTTTTATACTACTGAGAATTTTTTTGTGGGTGGTTAGAACCATTTTTTGTGTTTTATTAGCTATATCTTGAATACCTCCTACAAGCTGAATGACAGTTTAGGGTTATTAAATCTGTTCTTAGTACATTCTTTTATCCATAGTTAATCTTGACTAAATATATGCTAGTGAACAACCTTCTTTTTTCTCAGTTGTTGCCCATATTTGTTAAAGAAATTATTCCATTTGACGTTTGTTTAGGCTGCACTTTGATAAAATACCGTATACAATATACTTTTTCAGTTTGGCATTCAACAGAGTCTTTCATGGATTTATTTCTTCTTGCATTATCTTATCTTCCCTTGTAGCATGCTAAGGCTTCCTTTTCATATTAAGTAATTTTTTTCACTCCTAGACAGATGCCTTCACAAATGCATACTCTGTATTGCTAGAGATCTATGAGGTTTTCAGGTGTTTGGTTACATTTATAATTGAATTGCTTTGTTATCATCTGCTTCCTCCAGCTCTATATACGTTAATTCAAATTAGACCTTCACATGCCTAGCAGCTGCTTTACAAAAAATTTTATATGATTTAAAATTTTTATTTATCGAAAAGCTTTGTCTTGTATCAGATTAATAGTTGGTAAATCCTCCAAGGAAAGGTATCTTTGTACACTGTCACTGAGAAACAACCTATGCAGTACGAAGTTATTCTTATCTGTAACTGGTAATTTGCACAAAAACTTGATCATTCTGAAGTTTTGTATTGTTCTTAAAATAGATGTAGAAACTTAAATGTAAAAGGTCTTTCCTTCCAATCAGAGGAAGACTAACAGGTATATGGTGTACGCAGATAAAACATGGATATTAACTCAAAGGAGTACTGTCTTAAATGAAACACAGAATAAACCAGCTTAAACCATTGAACTGCTAAATAATCGGGTTACTGGTAAGATCATGTTCTAGGGCAAGATCAACGATACCTGAATTGTTTCTAACAAAATTTTGCCCAATTTTCCCCATCAGTTTCTTCCAGTACTTAATACTATTAATACTTACTTGCCATTACCATTGGATGTTGGCATATTAGCTCTCGTTCTGCATGATGTGGACATGGAAAAAATGCTCTATTTCACCCTAATATAGCATTTTGTGTTCTCTTTATCACGTTATAGCTCGTGGACTATTTATTGTAGTTCTGTCAATGTTTTCATGTCAGTTGTTTCTGTTTTTGTTGCTGTCCCTTGAACAGTCTTCACCTTGTTCTTGAAGAACGGTATCCAGATTCAGTATTTCAGCTGAGATTCTCCTGAAGTCACACAGATCAAAAGAATCACTTCTGTCCTGCAGTCTGCTTCTGTTTATTCTTTCCAGTATGATGTTTGCCTTTTTCACAACAGATCGTTAATAAGGAGTTCCACCTTAGTTTTACATACTGTTTTTTTGGTTTGTCATGACCTTTTAATTCTTGTCTTCATGGTGCTTCAAGGTCCTCCCAACCTCAAATCTCACTGAAATTCAATGGGCAAACTTTCTAGTTCATCATCCATGTAGTTAATGAAAAGATTAGAGTGGAATTGCAGATACTCTGGGGTGGATTCCTGCTTGCTTGAGCTCTTGGCTATAGGGAAGGGACTGCACCTTTCCTCTTTATTTCTGTGTTTTAGTATGAAGTGGCCTAACATATATTAATATAAATAAATATTAATATTAATATTAACTTTCTTGGTATTCCTCACTGGAATCTTTAGTACATTAAGCCCAGATCTCACTGCTGCAAATGTGACCATCAAGGGATTGTTATATAAAATTTTTGTAAAGGAAACTAGCTTGTGCTTGGTGTGAAGTAGAATGTAATCTTGCTTTGCCATCTGAGAAGTTTCATTTCTACAGTTTAGCTTTTCTAGGGAAGAATTCTCTTTTTCCTTCTTGTTGTGAACACCCAATTATAGTGGAACATATTTAGATGAGGAATCCTGGTAACTCTGTTATGTAAGTCAAAAGAAAATGTACAGATTACTTATCAGTGTGGAGCAAATGCTGTTTGATTTAACGTGTATTTTATTAAACCGAGAGCTTACCTAATTTCACCATGTTCAGTTGGAGTGATTTTTCTTGGTGTTAAAAGTACTACCCTGGTATTTGTATAACAGATTAGTTTGCCAAAAGAGAGATGAAAAACTATGAATAGCAAAAAGGATTACTCTTTATAAATATTACTGTTAAAGAATGTCATTTAATTCCATGCTTTAATAAATTATTTTAAAATGTATTTTATTACCATAATTTATTAAACAATAAGGAGACATTTTGGCTGGAAATAGTGATAACATCTCTATAGTACAGTATTTGGATAGTCATTTTTTTTCCCTGACACAGTAGATAATTAGGAATTATAAATTATGCTTACACTCTTAAACATGCTGGCTGGAGAGTATAACAGACTGCATGTTGTTTTTGGTGCCAGTTCAGCTCCCGATTTTCAAAAATCCTGGCCCAGAAATGAATGGTGATTTTCAGTTTCTAGCAGTAAAATGGAAGTGTATTACTTACCTGAGAGGTTTAGGTGAAGACCTTGCCACCTGTGTACGTCTGAGTGAAGCTTACTTAGTGATTGTTAATGAGAATGTTGTTATTACCAGCTGTTTTGCTGGCATCTTAGCTTGTTCCTAGAGGTCAGGTAATCATGTTTCCTGCAAAAACGGTATTATTGATTTTTAGCAGAATCACTGAGTAGCTCAAGTAAATTTCCTCTGTTCATCAGATTTTGATTCTTCCATAGGGAATTTCAAGGATAAGGATAGGTAGCATAGTAGTTTTCACAGGCGTGGATAGACCTGTGTGTGGTATGTAATAAAAGAGATATGACAGTGTAGAACTTCAGGTCTGTCCACATAGGCTGTTGCATAAATGCTTGCATCTCCTGATTTACTTTGTCCATTCTAGTGATGCACTGACCTGTACCCCTATGTTCCATATTAATAGTACAAAGCATTGGATCTTCCCTCTGTATTGAAGTTAATTACTGAGGATGTATTCAACCTTGTAGCCTGTCTATTGGTAGAGCATAACGATTCGGTACTACTTTGCTGAATTCTTCTTAACCCAGATGCCTGGTTAAATGCTACTGGTTTATATATTTGAGGTTATTACTGTTCAAATTATCCATGTTAATAGACACAGATAATGTGCCAACACGCTCCAGGAGAACGTCTGTGCAGACAGGTGCAGACAGATGCAAGCTCCCCCTGCTGTGCTCCAAACTCACTATATGTGAGCCAGTCCCAGTCTGGAAACCATCAGCCTGTTGTGTGGCACTATGCCCAAGCTAAAATGCCTTGTCTCTTAGATGAATGAGGCTTTAGAGCTGAATACACAGGAGGCTTCAAAAACACAGTCTGTGTGTTTGCATTCACCTGCCCATCTGTGTGGACGTATTCATCGTTCCACATTGCAGTGGAAGGACTTCAGTACGAATCCCCGTCCTTGTGTTCTTACACAGTCTTCACTAAACCTTTGTAGATTTAAGACCTCCTAGCTTCACTTACATTTATTTTAAAGATAAAAGTTAAAAAACACATTGACCAATGGTACGAAATACTGGTAGCTGATTCAACTGCCTGTATGTGCTGGGGGCTGGATTCAGATCTTCGACTGTCTCAATAGTGCATTACAGGGCCATATGACAGCAGCTGCTTCACATGATTGTAAACCATTATTTTCTGGAAGTGCTTATTACGAACCAATATTTCTTGGAACTAAGTGTTTGCTTGCAACTATGCAATATTTTACAAATAGCTGTGTACTGAATGGAATTATCCTGTCAACCACATGGAAGCTGAGGAAAAAAAAAATTGTTAGGTTTCAACAAAATACTGTCTTACAAAAATATTATAATAACTTCCAATTGGCTTTCATAACTCCTCAGTGCCTTCAGTTAAGAAAGAACACATTAGGGGTTTCAAAAAATCTTGTGTCATGGAGGGTTGCAGAATCACGAGTGCAGATTTTTCAAAGTGGATTGCCTGCTCTTCTCCCTCAAGAAAGCATTTCCCTCATCTGCTACTTTAAAGTGGGGGCTGGTGTGTCAAAAGGGTTGCATAGTGTTGCACAGTTGTACTGCCATGATTACAAGAACATATGGCTATTTTGACCGTCAATATAGAAAGGATGGACTTGGGAGAATCCCATTATCAGATATATTGAAATGATACCAAATGTATCAGTAGTCCTGACTGTCTTTCTTACTAGTCAGGTTTGTGTTTTCAAAGCCAGTTTTTAAATACTGTAAACCTTGAAGAGGTGAAAATGCAGTACACCTTCATTTAAATTCAAGTTTTTTTAATTATAATTAATAATCATTATCATTTGGAATAAACCAATTTATATTTTGCTATTTACCAGAGGGTGCCTACTTTACAGCAGCGATTACCATGAATGAAAGATTAGGACCTAATCCTACTTGTTTTAATTGCAGACAGAGCAAATCTTTGTTTTACGTACCCTGAAAACCAGAAGAACAAAGCCAAAAGCTTTTTTTTTTTTACATATGTTTAAAACAACAACAACAACAAAACTTGTTTCATGCAAGTTTAAAAAAAAAGGAAACTGTTCATCAATGCAAACCTTGAGAACACTGTCAAAACTTCTGTATCATCATTAATTGTGATTTTCATACATGCTACTATCAGATGAAAGTAGAGGAAATAAGCTAATCTTATTTACTTCAGAGGAGTGTTTTATGTAATAACGCAATCTGCTGTTTCTTTGGCTTTAAAGTCACAGAATTCCTGTTGCCAACCCTTTTTGTCAGAAATGTTCTGTTATCACCACCACAGCTCCCAAAAGAACCTGCCTTGTGAGCCTGGGCACATTTCTGAAACAGAAAAACAGAGACTTGTGTATAAAAGATACTGCAGAGAAAAAAAATTTGAATCTGTGTTACATTTTTCTTTCCATTTAAAACAGATGCTAAGAAGAGGTGTATTTAGATTTTCTGTGATGCATAAATTCCCTAATTTCTGCAGTATGAGAGAAATGATTGCATAGAATAGTGCATCAGCTTTCTTTTATTTCAGTGCATTAAGAATTTAAGATTTTAATGAAAGCTTTATGGAATTTACAACTTATTTGAGCACAAAACATGAAAAATGTGGCGGACCGGTACAAATTACCATGCAGCATCCATTATGCATTATCTTGAGGTTTATAGAAAACAAAATACCTAAATCTTGTTTCAGATTAACTCTATGGATATGTGACTCCTTAATGTATTTTTTTCTTAATATCTGCTATTCAAAATAGGACCTTTTTATTTAAATTAAGACTGCTGGAGACTTATGGCATCCTCTTTTAAACATCCTTTAACCATGATTAGAGTAAAGAGGACAGAATAATAAATGATACTATTTTAAGTGTACGAATAAAATACAACTGTTTATCTAGAATTGATCCATGTCTCATAACTTCGAGAGTAAAATAAATGCGTTGTTTTCCTTTGACTCCATCAGAAATGTTGTCCTTTAAATATTTACATTAATGCATTAGGAATTTTGAAATAAAAGTGAAATAGCTTTCTTGACATTATTACTGGCAAGCAGAAGGATTGCAAGAATTCCAAACTTTTAGCTCACCTTGGATGTACGAAGTTCATGAGCCATATTCTTACATTTATTAGCAGTTGGAGCCTAAGTTTAATTTATGGCTCATTTATCCATGTTTATTTTTTAATGATTGATCTTATGTAGTTCTCAAAAAAGGCATAGGCCATAACATACTATATTCTAAAACCTAGTAAGTATTACGTGCTCTTTCTTGGCTGATAAGTCATAGTCTGTCATCGAATGCACTGCAGAAAGTGAATATTTCATTTATTTAAGAAAACAAGGGACAGATTATGACATTTCCAACGTGAGCATTTTAGAGCATAAGAAATAATAAGATTTGTGCTACCAAATGTCATGTTGTAAAAATTACTTTTGTCATGTGTCCTCACAAACTACAGTGTGACCCTCTTGGCTTCTATGTAATTCTATATGTCTCTGAGTGCTGTAGGTTTCCATTTACTTTCTGTAGATTGAGAGCGTCAAAATTTCCAAGGAGAAGATTCCTCATGAACTATTAGATCGAGGAACTGTTTTTCTAGATGTTCTTTTTTGCTTCTAGAATTATAGTTTCATGGTGACACAATGACTAGTAATAAATTCATAGGAAAACATGCATATAAATATCAGGAAGATGTTTAGAGATTTTTGTACTGAGGCCCACAGGTTCCCAAATAAAAACACAACTTAAGTTTTATATCACTTTGCTTTTATGATTGGAATAATTCATAAGAGATTTATCTAGGTTATTCTAGAATGCAGGTAAGTACATTTTAAAAAAACAAGTACCAAAGATTTTCAAGATCAAAGCAATTCAAAAAATGACTATTAGATGTCACATTAGACTAAAAAGAAACCCACTGAGCTAAATGTTTTAAGATATATTTAAATTATGAGAAATGAGTAATTTCTTTTTGCTGATAATTTATTTCATTGTTTGATTGTGCTTAAAAATATTAGCTATATAAGGAGTTTTCAGAAATTATCTGATTCTTCTCTTGCATTTCATGTAGTATTTTTGTTCTGGTTTATGGAAAATATAATAATTTTTATTTTATTTTATCAGACAGGAAGCATTGCTTGCTGCAATTAGTGAAAAAGATGCAAACATTGCCTTGCTTGAACTGTCTGCTTCGAAGAAAAAGAAGACTCAGGAGGAAGTAATGGCTCTTAAAAGAGAGAAGGACAGATTAGTACATCAGTTAAAACAGCAGGTGGGGAGACATTCATTTTTGTACTTTTTGGACAACTGAGAATTGACATTATTTTCAGTTGTACTATTTTATTCTAATGTTGTATTGGAAGTCCTCAAACCAGGTCCATTATGTGACAGCAACTGTGATAAGTAGGAGATGTTACATGTAAATGTTTCTGCATTGCTTCTCTTTGTCTGCAAAGTATTTAGCTGCATGTTTGATAGGCTCGTATTACAAGGTCTGCTCCAAAAGTAATACCTCCTATTTTATTCTGTTGACCCGTGACGTCAGAGGTGAGTGTTGTTGGTATGGCAATAGAAGTTGAACCTTTCTGCCAATATTCTGTTACATTTTGTTGCCATGTGGCAGATGGCAGCAGAGGGGCAGTCTGACAAAACGGCATCTGACATGGAAGTGGGTATGAAGCAAAGGGGTGTCACTGAATCCTCCATGCAGAGAAAATGGCACACACTGACATTCGCTTGCTGAATATTGATGAAGACAAAACAGTGGATGTTAGCACAGTGAGGTGGTGGGTGATGCTTTTCACCAGTGGTGACAGCGAGTCACCTCCACTTGTACAGATGTTTATGAGTGCAGCATGCAGGCACTTATTCATGACTTGCAAAAACACAAAGCTAATGGTAGTATCTATGTTGAAAAATAATGTTTTGTAGCTGAGAATCAACTCTATCAAGTAGTGTTTTTGTGCTCTTTGTATCTGTTGTAGTTTCCATGGAAATAAATAGGCGGCATTACTTTTGTGTCAACCAACATATAGGCAGCTATTACACTTCTGTTTCCTCTCCTTGTACATACAGCTTCCCACTGAGTTCATTATGTGCAACAGAAGAGAACAGATGCTCTTCACTGTCAAGCAAGATCTATCCACTCTATTGACACTTTATAACCTTTTTGCTGTTCAGATTTTTCTTATCTGTTCCTAAATAATTGTTTCGGGTTTATTTTTTCAGAAGGCTTCAGGCTTTCTGAGAGGTTATCTGGAATTGATGATTATCCTTAAAATTCTCAAATAAGTAAAAATCATCCTGTCTTCAACACTCTTAAGTCATTAGAGATTTTAATTTAAAAAAATGTTGTTGTAAACTCTAGACACAATTGACTTTATGTTCTGCTTTATTAATCAGGAAAATAACCACACTAAACACAATATAATAGGCACAGGACATGCATCTCTTATCTGTCCAATTAAGATGTTTAAAACTTCATACTGTACAGTGGCTACTTCCGCTGGTTTTTAGAAGGTAATGCTCATTGCCAGTGGAGATGCATTAGGATAAGCAATAGGACAAAGGATGTTCAGATAAGCCAAGTACTAAAGATATATACTATGTGTACTTTATATTGTTATTTCTCTTTCAGAATAGGTGAAAAGGATGAGGAAGATGTTTTCAGATCATTTCTGAATTGTTGTTCTGAAGTGTTGTTCTTTTTCTTTGTGTGTCATTACTGAATTTATTACTTGATGAGTATGAAAATGCCATCAGCAAAATCATTCTGGCTTCCTTAGTCTCTCAAATTAACCATTCAGCAATGTGCCTCTTCACAACTGATCATGACACATTAACAATGTTTGGGACATACTGTATAGTCAACGTTATTATCATTATTATTCTTTATTCTGAATTATACATTGTATACTATAGAACTTCGTGGATACAGGAAAAGAAAACCCTTCCTGCAATGCTAAAATCCCAGTAACTCTTCATCATGTATCTAATAGTTGTAGCTTTTTCCCACAGATCTGTAAAAATAGGAAACAACCCGAGCATGAATTTATCATCCCCTCATGATGCTTCATTACAGACATTCCAGCCAAGTGTTTCAGCCATGATGCATGTATGTCTTGGGTCATTCAGGTGTCCAGGAGAGTTTTCATCACTTTAGCAGAAAATGTTATGTTCCAAACAACTTTGTTACTGAAGAAAAAATGAATTTAGCAAGATTTTCCAAGATATCTGTTGTGGATATTTTTAAAAATATTCAGGAGATATGTGGGAAGACTGTGTTTTTTTCTTTTATTTTTATTTATTTACTTTTTTTTTTTTTTTTTTTTACCTTCAAGATATTATTGAGATGTGCTCAAAACTTTCAGAACTTTGTTTTGCCTGAGTATAGTAACAGCAGAAGAGGATTGCTAGAGAGGCATTGTGTGTGTGTGATAACTTCAGGTAGAGTTGTAACCAAATACTTCAAATACCTTCATTATTTATAGTGATAAAGATCTTCAGTAACGCTATTTAACAGATTAAATTAATGCCAAAATAATCTCTTTTATCTCAGACACTGAAAAAAAAAAAAAAAGAGAGAGACACCAGGAATAGGAATGTAGTTTAACTAGGTCACCACTTTATTACACTTAAGAATTATCTGATAGTAGGAGTTGTAGAGATCATTCATACTTCTTTAATCCCTTTGGAGAGAAGCACTGTTAAGCCCCCCAGCTTTCATATGTGCATCCAAGAGCAAGGCATGTAAGTGCTACTATTCCTTGCTATGATTGTCCTGTGGGGAAAAATGACATTTCACACTGTGTGATATCTCCACTCTGCTTCTCAGTTTCTGTGAGAGATGCCATTTCCTAATCTATTTCTGATCCACTTTTATCACAGAGCTAGAACTTCAATGAATGACCAACTCCAGCATTTTTTCTGTTCTAATTTTCTGGCCTTTTAGAAGTTCAAGCAGATTGTAAATGATAAGGATTTTGATGTAATTTGTAACTCTTCACACTGAAAAATGAAAAGAACAATCTTAAAAAGGAAATATGTTCCCTTTGTAAGAGAATGAAAACGTGTTATTTACTTTAAATATGAAACTGGAGGTATGCACATATGAAAGACCAAAATATTATTATGTTGATAAATTGATCAGTCTTCTCGTAGGTTGTGGCTGTATGAGTTTAAGAATGACTTGTTATTTCTAGGCTGGAAGAAGTGCATTGGTAATGGCTTATTTTTACAGTTTTTATCAGAATATGTTTTGATAACCTAGGAAACTTATTTGTATTGCAATGCATACATCTGTAAAATTAATACTACTAATGATACTGATCTCTGTGATGCAAACACCTTCACATAAAAACGAGCATATTTAATTGCAGTGATTTAAGTACAATTTAGCAGCTGCAATCTTTCAGTAATGTATCTATCGTTTAGCATTTTAAATATATGCGAAGCATAGTAATACACTCCCAGAAAAACTGAGCCACTGGAATTGTTTTGATTCATACACCAAATGCTGTATTTGGAGAGCCACAGAACTTTTTAGTAGGTTTAAAAGACCTCTCAGTAATACAGTATTAAACAAGATCACCACACGGGCTTGGCTGAGTGATTACACAGTGTTTATAATCACCCTGGCCAAGATTCCTTTGGAGAATACTGAGACAGCTATTTTTAGAGAAATGTGTATAGTGATGCAATCCTTCACGAAACAATTAGCTTAAAGCCCATTTTTAGAACATCTCAAGAGATTTTAGTAGGAGCATAATACACTGCTGTGTTACTGATTCATTCTGAACTTGGATACTGCAAGGAAATTTCCCAGTTGCCTCTTTTTACTTTTGGGATATAGAGCCAAAAATGTAAGTGGAGTTTGCCAAAATGCAAGGTCTTCTAACTCCTTGAAAGCATTTTATTTTTCTTCCCAAAACATGAAATTAGAAACCAGTCCAGCATTTTCAAGACTGCAGGTGTACAGAATACTCTGGCCAGAGGCAAAGTTGGTGTTTGGCAGTGTTCTCCAGTCTTTTAGTTCACTACTCTATATTTCATCACATGAGCATATTGCTAATGAAACAAAAAGGGTGAAAAACAATCAAAGAATTTAAAAAATCTGTGTAACCACAGTTTCTCAACAAATTCCTCCTGTATGCAATACATTGGAGTATTTCTGACTAATTAACATACAAATATTTCAAAGAAAGCTTTCAAGAGCAAAGGAGATAAATGGAATTGAAGGCAGCATGTTGCATTACACATATTGTTCTGGTTAAGAACATTAGGAATAGTGCTAATGTGATATTGTGGTGGTGACATCAAGCACTTAGGAATAACGAAATCACAAGTTATATTTTCCCTTCTAGATAAAGGGGTCAATATTCCGACATACCATCACTGTGTTGAAAGTTTTATTTATCTGTTTTTATTGCATACTATTAGAAGAAATGTAGTAATTTCAATTTAGGCTAGATTTTTGTATAAGGTACAAACATAGAAAGGAGAGAGCTGGGTTTGCCCAGAGAGGTTATGGGGCTCCCTTCTCTGGAGATATTCAAGAACTTGTGGCTGGATGCTTTCCTGTGCAACCTGCTGTAGGGAACCTGCTTTGACAGGGGGTTAGATTAGATGATCCCCAGAGGTCCCTTCCAAACCCTATGACCTTGTGATTCTGTAAAAGTGCAAAAATTACAATGAGATGAACTTTTCTGACATTCAGATATCAATATTAGTAACCATGTAATTGCAGTTTCAAAAGTCCTGCTTTGCTACTAAAGTTTCTGATTCATGTGTGGTGTTTAAAAATTATGGGGAAGTGTCTTTACAATGAGTTATTTCCTGTTTGAATACACAAACAAATGAACAAAAACCCAAAATAAAAACAAAACAAACTAACAACAGCAAGCCACCGGAGAACTCTACCTTCTTATGCTGTTCGTCTGCTTTTAGTGGGACCTGGCCTGAGATGTCCTCAGGCAGCTGCTGTTACAGAGCTTTAATTATGCTTTTTTAACCCACTTCTTTGTGTCTGTGTTCTTACATACTTCTGCGTAATTACTAGGTTTAGTAGTAGAACTCAGACAAATACTTTTAGCATGACTTTAGCCTATACATTACTTCGTATGCTGTATTATTACAAGATATTTCCTGTGCTTCAAGCCATACTTTTAATTCACAGAACTTAAAATGGCTTCAAGTACACAAACTCTAAATGCAGGGACCACAACAGAGAAGTCGGAGGGACCACGTTCAAATCAACATAACTTCAATCACAAGTGCAAAGAAAGTAGAAATTTAGCCTTAGTACTCCAGATAAATGTCTGCCTGGCACTTAAAACTGCTGCCTCTTCTCATGCTGCCAAGGATCTAATATCCCAGCTGGTGTTTGTGAGAAGGCTATTATCCTTCAGCTCATGAAGAGGGAGGCTTACTATGAGCTCTGACTTCTTTCAGGATAAGTTACTTAAATCCTGTAATCTTCCAAAGCATCAGGTCTAGTGGTTGTTAATATCATTTAAACAGTACTCTAATTAATAATAAATTTAAAATAAATGTAGAGCTTTTATGCTCACAGTAAACACTAAATTATCAGACCCAAGTCTTTGTCAAGATACATATTGAAAACTGCTTTACAGCTATTATTTTTCTAAATTTTAAACAGATAGATTGTTTGCATCTTGATTACTTCCAGGCAGATAAACAGATGGGAACTTTTGCTTTTAGTCTCTTCATGACCATCCATTTCTTTCTTTTATGCCACTCAGGCTTCATTTAGTGTAATGCTGTAGCATCCTTTCTGTATCACATTAGTTTACTTCACATTGTGATACCATCAGAAAAATAATTAAAATTGTTAATCTTCCAACTTTCCTTGGTGTCACTTTTTGTAAAACCTATTTTTTTTTTTTAAATTTTTTACTGTTTCTACTGTTTCTGGGATTTATGTTTTTTTCTGCTTAATTTCAGATAAAATATTTTTAAAATTTTCTCTGGTTGCATTGCTGCACAGGAGTCAGAACATCTAATTTGGCCAGCATTTGCTGTTGTGTTTCATCTGGGAGGAAGGTTGGATTTCCTGAAAGCTTGGATTTTTTTTTTTTGTACTGTGAAACTGGGGAGTGCAGACAAGGCCTGAAGAACAAGTGTTCTGGCTTCATGTACTTCACAAATGATGAGAATTGTAAGATTTTCACATTAAACATCACATGATTTAAATTTAATGTATAACTAGATGTAGATAGAAGAAAGTTAAAAAAAAGAAAGTGCTTTCCTACCATAAGAACGTTACTATGTTCTTAACTTCATATACAACAGACATAGCATGAATGAGGACAAAAAAATAGAAAAATATTTAAGGAAGAAGTAGCCAAATTTTTCTCCAGTAAACTATAACACATACTTTTAACCTGCATGCATCCTGTCTTTCACACTTTCCATGACAAGTCACACACTATACCAGGAAAAGAAAAGCATACTTATTAGCCCATTTGGAATTTTAACAGGGAAAAAAAATTAAAAGGAGGGAAACAAAGCAGCAAAATAAAATAATAAAAAAAAGTTCAAATATAATTAAGAGAAAGAATGTAAGGATAGGTTATATTACAGAGATGTTATAAAAAGAAAATGCCTAATTAAAACTCTCAGTAAAGCATAGCTCTACCCCATAGTGATGCATTCTAATACCCATACGGTTATGATTATGGTAGTTTTCTAGCATCTGGAATTCTGAGTTACCGCACTGTAATGTTCTCATTATCTTTTTGTTGCTGGTGTGTGCTTGCAAACATATTCTTTGTAACTTACATTTTTTCTGTTGGTATTTTCTTGGTGTGTAAGGACTCACTGGATAAGCAACAAAACAAAAACAAAAATGATCTTGGATTGAATATTATCAGATGTTTGTAAAAATAGAAGACAACTGAAGAAATATAATTTATTTTGCATATACTTAACATTATGTTGCTACTGTTGTGCGGTTTGAAGTGGTCTAAAACTTAGTGTAAAGTAGCAACAAGCCCTGGCATACTCATAGAAATTGAAGTCCACTTCTTACATGTGGCTCTAGTATCGGCAAAATGTCCTTCAAAGCAATAGCCAATTAGCAGATCTTTTAACTTGTGGAAAACATCAGCACTCATAACATAAGAAACACTGTTGGCAAATTTGCAGTTTGACTTACTATGAAATCACATAAGCAGGAAATTGTTATGATGCTAATGATGATTACTTTGAAACTCAGCAGTCGTTTCTGAAAAGCCCTCTATAGCTTCTTTCCAAACTATCTTCCTCTGTTACACAACTGTATCAGTCCACATTTGGAATATTTTTTTTATTTTAATGAAGAACGTGCAAAAATACTGTTCTGTCATAAAAACTAATTTTGTACGGACAGTAATTACATAACTGGCCAATTTAGCAAACATTTTGTTAACCCTCAGCTAATAGATTTGAGGCCTGAAGCACTGGATTCAAACTGAAAGAACAATTGCATTTGGTCATGCTTTCCTATAATCCAAGTTAATTCCACTGGGTTTATGTAACTTCTGGATAAACTTGGTGAAATATATAGTCTTAAGTGTACTGTTTTTTTAGATTCTTACATTCTAGATTTCAAATTTAAAAAAGGAGAAGTATATTAGAGTTTTCTGAAATTGTTGTATTGAGGGGAAAAAGCTCAAATTAAATTGTTTATCAGCAAAAATAGAATGAAATATGAAAAAATGAAGATGTCAAAGTGCTTTGTGGAAGTATAATTTTCAAATAGTGAGACTGCAAGAAAAAGAGGTTTTGGAATGTTGAAGATGGCAAAGCCCATTGCAGAATCAGTGCTAGAACTTGATTCTCTTGATTTATTCTTTGATTTTATGAGGAAAGGTTGGGTGACCTGGGTCTGTTCAGCCTTGGGAAAAGAAGACTCAGAGGTGATCTACTTAATGTTTATAAATACCTTAAGTGTGGGAGTCAAAGGGACTTGGCCAACCTCCTTTCAGTGGTCTGTGGGGACAGGACAAGGGGAAACGGCCATAAGCTGGAGCATAGGAAATTCCCACCAATATGCAAAGGAACTTGTTCACAGTGAGGGTGACAGAGCACTGGAACCAGCTGCCCAGGGAGGTTGTGGAGTCTCCTTCTCTGGAGATATTCAAGGCCCACCTGGACGCCTACCTGTGAAGCCTGGTCTAGGGAGCCTGCTTTGCAGGGAGGTTGAACTCAATGATCTCTAGAGATCCCTTCCAACCGCTACAATTCTGTGATTCTGTGATTTTAAAGAACGTGCTTTAATAATTACGCTGTATGATCTTCCCAGGATAGTTTGTAGTCCTTATATGTGTTTCCTTCTTGTATTATAAAGGGAAAAATCCTACTGTATTGAAAGTGAATATTCTAGAAATGTTTCAAATTCCATTTAGTGAAGAGAGATTGAGTAGAAAATCCAAAGAAAACTGATAGCTATTGAATGGCATTACAGCTATATCCCAGAGCAACAAATATTACTATTTTTCCTTATTTGAACCTCATTCATGAGAGTTTCATTGTTAACTTGATCCAGATGACAGATCAAAGCATAGTTGCCTATTGCCACCTTGCTAAAATATTTTTTTAAAAGACAGCTTTAATATTATAGTTTTACAGTTACAGATTGTTGTTAAGCTATTGAGTCTGTTGCCAGTCAAGGACTTTCGTTTCACTTCTGTAGATCCTTACTTAAACTTTACAAAATGTTGGAAGGACAAGAGATATCTGTCAGTTTTTGTACAGAGCTTGATCATAAATTTCTTGGTAAGTGGGTTAGAAATTCAGCTACACATACCATTCATGACCTTGACAGCTTAGCAAATAGCGATACCGAATGATCAAAGACAACTGTTTCAAGCCCCAAGGGTTAATATATCTGTGCACTCACATTTAAACCACATCTAATTCCTCTATCATTCCTTTTTTTTTTTTCCAAATATATGCAGCATTTATTGAACATAGTAATAAATTTACAGAAAAAAAAAAAAAACCGAAGAAATTATTCAGGCTAAAACTAATAAGGGTACATGTGGCCAGTAGGAGATGCAGTTTATATTGTTACATTTTACAAGTTTACTTTTATTTTCATTCAATCCAAATTAGAACTGGTTCCTTCTCAGGTGTGGGCCAGGTGTTCACTGGGCATTTTCAAAAAAAGCTTATGATAATTTTGTTGTTAGAGATGTGGCTTTTAAACATGTGATGAATGGTCAAAACAGGAAATTAAAAGTTGTAGGTTATCTATTTTAGTCTAACATTAACTTGAGATAAAGGTCTAAAACCAAATTGACACACGCTGAAAATAGCAGGGGAAAAAATAATCTTCATGTTCATTACCTTTTAATTATTTTTGTATCATATGTGTTCCATAAAGGAAATGTAGCAGTTTGCAGTCATGCAAACTGCTAGAGTTTGCAAACTGAACCTGGCATGCTAATTTATGTTAAATTGTTTCAGATTCATGTCAAAGACAGAATTTAGGATTTTGCTGTCAATGTCTGTGTTAGAATGCAGTGCACTTCCACGCTGGCAGTGTAAAAGGAAATGAAATAAGGAAGAGGTTTGGAAACCTCAGTCTTGAGAAAATGCTTGAGACTGCTGAGAGCTAATCTCCTTCTGAAGTCACATGGGTCACCTGTTCAGTATTTCTCTGCAAGTCTGGGTGTCACAGTACTTCTAATTTCAGAAAATTCAACCTGTGCTACAGCTCATCATTCTTTCCACCACTAGTGAAACTGGTTTTAATTTGTAAGAATGAGTTAAAATTGTGAAATTGCCTAAGCAGTTGTGGATCTAAAGTCTTTGCTATATTTCACTGGTAAAGAAATAATTCATAGGTACATAAATTAGTATATAAATGTGTGTGTGTATACATAAACACACATAAAAACATAATATTTCTAAAGCAATATCTTAATATGCTGGACAGTGGGACAAACCAAATGCATATCTCTGTGTTGTGATAACAGCATGATCACTGAGATTATTGAGAAAGAAATTCAATTAAAAAATGAAAAGTGCCCATGACTTCTAACAGGTCATTTTTATTTATGCTGCTGACTTAAATTATTCTCTGTTTTTATTTAAAGTAGCCCATATCTCCAGTACAGATTGCAAAACAAATCTGCTGTCTTTTGGAGGAAAATTAAGTTTAGTGAAATTAGTGAAGTTCTGACTCGACATTTTTTTAGGATTTCATAGTTTCTTTGAAAGAAGGTAACATCTTGATTCATGCTCATCTCTGGAAATACTGCTGGAGAAGAATGAGCTCCACTGCAGGAAACTGGTAGGCATGAACATATGTTGAATTGGCCATATTTGATATACACAAGACAATCACATTTGAAAATATTTACTATGGAAAGAAGGGACAATGGTTATCATAAATGAAAACAAATAATGGAACTACTGAAAGATAACCAAAATTTTGCAAATAAATATTCTCCAAAATTCTGTTTGATTTAGCAATTGACAAAGAGGTTGCAGGAAATTGTAAAGTAGTGTCATCTCTATCATGCTCTGTATCAATGGATTTGTAATTAAGAATGTAAGTAAGAATGATTTCTTACTTCACAGGATATTACATAATTTGCCATGATATATATGGAAATTACACAACACGTGGTGTAATTCGTATGGAATAACAGATGATGCAGATTAGATTTGGCACAGTTTAAATGTGTGTACAATTTTTATGAATTGCAAGTTCCAAGACTGAGTTTCCAAACAACCCTGAAAAGTCATATTTAGGAATCTGTTTCAAGAGCAATATAATAAAAAATCTTGTATATTTTTGAACTTGAAATTTTCAAGTATGCTGAAGATGGTACAGGAAATCACAGCATTATCAAGTCAGCAGGTGGTACTTTTCCCCCTCAGTCAATACTGAAGTGATGATCTAATATGTTGATACAGGACCATGATCAGGTGCAGTTACTGTCTGTCTGACGAGCCAATGTCCTAAAGTATGTGGTGAATAAAACCCCCTTTCTGTGTGTTGATGTGTGTACTTATATGTATATGTAGGGGTGTGAAGCCCTGGGGTCCTGAATGAGTTCCAGTGTGGTTAATTAATTTCTTCCTCAAATGAAAATATACCTGATATTTCATTGCCTACTAACCAGTGAAAGAATTAGCAAGAGAAGCAGATGGAAGTAATGGTACAGATTTTTACTCAGAAGGACATGAAAGGGATTTTATTGTTACTCTTAATTTTCTTGATGCCTTTAGTTTTCCTCCTCCTCCAGAAATTCTCCTATTTATCCTTAGAAATCCTACTTTGAAAAATTAGAAATCATACCATATTTTGTACTAGTTTAGTGACAGGTAAGCATATCTGGAAAATACAGTTCACTATTGAAGTACTCTTTGACAGCAGCCAAACTAAAAAGAAACAGAACCTGAAAATCATACCAGTTACCATTGTAACAAATAGAAACAAAAAGCTATTAAAATATATATATATAGCATCATTTTAAGAAATGAATAACAATAAAAAGTCCTGTAAATGCATGCACTGTTTGATGATCGTATAAGTTGAAAGCAATTTCAACTTTTCATTTCTCATTTTTCCATTTTGCATTTCTTATGCATTTTGATTCCAGAGCAGAACAACTAAAGGAAGCCTACTGCAGCATTAACACTTTCTTTGTGCACATTTTACTGCAATCTGGCATCCAAAATGAGGAAACATTAGAAGTGGTTTATTTATATTTCAGCACCAAATTAGAAAGATGACATCATTCATTTACAGTTCTTATCCCATGACATGTCTAATCCCTAACACCTCATTACAAAGGACACATTTAGGATTGCATATATCATCTTGTTTAACTTTTGCATTCTTTTATGGGATACAGTTGAAAGGTAGGAAATTTAAGGCTGTTCATTGATAAGAAAGTAAACTGATAAAATCTTAGGAGCTTCCCCAAAGAGACAGAATATTACAGTGTTTACAGTAAGTGGGTTACTATTTGTCTATTAATTCTCCTTCTTTTCCACTATTGTTCAGAAGGACTTCCTCTTCGAATATTAAGACAAACAAGTTAATGATAATGATTCAGGTCGAGTTGGCCTTGTGGCAAAATCAGTAGAAATTCATGGCTAAAATTTATACAGGTCTATGCTTCTATCTTAATCAGCATGGGAAAAATGAAGTTATCCCAACGATGCAGAAAATAGTGTTTAAAAGTGTGAAATGATACCCTACAGAGTTCGAGCAATTCCTGTTCAAAGGAATCTACCTCTTGACCTATGGATGAAATCTATACTGTAACACAAAGGGAAGATGCTCACAGCGAAGGTGCTGTAGTGATGCTTAGAAAGCAACTAACTGGTTAAAGTATATACATATCCAATCTGTTAATGTTCCTCTGCCTTGTTATTGTGTCTGCCTAAGGTGTTCTTTCTTTTAAATCTCAACTTGAACTGAGTGCAGCTGCCCTCCTGAAAACTGTTTATTACTGTCCCCCAATGGTCATCATGTGAGTTTCTTCAGAAGCATTATGATATTTCAAAATAAAACTAGTTGCAAATAAGACATCTTAGGATTTTATGTGATCCCTGTGGTACATAGTTTTCCTCTCATTACATTTCTCTAATTGTGCAAATATTTTGTAGTAGGAATATTTGGTTTTCTCTTGATTTTTTTTTAAAATCTCTTTTCTACTTCAGCAAAACTAATTAAATTCAAGGAAAGTAATTGCAATCTCAGTTTTTACATTTTCTATTAATATATATATACCAGTGAAGTTTTCCTAGCAGAGATTTTGGTGTAGGATTGTTCTCATAGGAGAATCTATTTACCTTAATCCTTGAAGACTATTTACCACATATTAGATATATGCTAGTTATCTTATGGACATTACCAATTGGAATCCAGTTTGACCTGTTAGCATAGACATACACACAAATTAATGGTGGTGTTTAAATTCATCTGTTTAATTTGGAACTGAATAGTTTGAGCATAATCTTGGGGTAATGTGTTTTTCAGTGTCCTTGCTGCAGCCAATATGCATCCTGCCACCTCGGAGCATGAGTAGAAGTGTGAATTTTTGCAGTTGACTTCAAACTCTTAACTTTAATGTCAGCAGAAAGTGTCTGTTTCCAGTGTATTTCCAATTGTTTGTGCCTGACCCGCTCAAATGGTACACATAGAGAATTGGCGCAAAGTAAATAATGCTCTTTCACGTGCAGCTGTTCCCCTACAGCATAATTATATCAGGGTTCAGATGAGGTTTTTTTGAAGTTGATATTAAATGTGTTTAGACTTCAGTCTTTCCTTCAGCCATTTTCATAGTCTATTCCTTGAATTGAATCTTCAAATTTTGACAGAGGTCTCTGAGAGCTCATAGCATTTTCTTTGGGGATTTATCAGTGCAAAAGTAAAACTTGATTAAAGGTTAACAAGTTTTCCTGAGACAGCCTTCAGTCCTACTAACAGAAAAAATAAGTGCTGTGTGCACTGGTATTGGGCAAGTAGGTAGTAAGATATTTCTGGTGCCATGAACAAGGTTTGTGTTATTCTAGTCTATGTATGTTATGGTATGGAATAATTGTAATAATGATGAAGAGCAAGGGTGTATCTCATTACCTCATGGTGACATGAGATTTTATTATCTGTACAAAGCAGTAACTGAAGCATAGATGTTGTTTTCAAGATCTTTATCTAAGACTTACTTTCATTCTGTGATGTGTGAAGTCCCATAATCACTTTTTCCTCTAAGCGTCTGTGTCTGTATCAAGTAGACTTCAGATTCTTTTAACTTACTGTTTAGCAGGGTGATCCTTGCTTACAATAAAAAAAGAAAAATTAAGCCAAAATTTATTTTTAGCATAGCTGTTCATGATTGTTGTTGACTTGCCTTGATACATAACTGTAATACTTGAAGCATGCTTAATATTCCTGTTAGTGAGATTTTGGAAGTTAATTATTGAAGCATAGCAATAGACTGGAAAAAAGGTAACTCTTCTAAAATAGTAAAATTAGAAAAGTTGAATGTCTTCATTGACACCTTTCAAACCATAACATTCTTAATCATGTCCTTTTCTGATTTCTTTGTGTTCTTCCCTGTATGTGAAAACTGAGGCAAATGTATTCACATGCTTTGTTATCTTTTTCTATTTGTTTTCTTTTCTTTCTGAGCCAGCAGTCCTGACTTCTATTGTTAGATCCTTGCAGCTACCAAAAGAAAGAGTGAACAAAGAGCTAAGATCTTGCCAAAACACTATTAGATTAATAAATTCCAGCAGGTAATAATTTTTTTCACTTTCCCTCTTAAACAGACACAAAACAGAATGAAACTGATGGCTGATAACTATGATGATGACCATCACCACTACCACCACCACCACCATCACCACCATCACCGATCTCCTGGGAGGCCACAACACTCCAACCACAGACCCTCTCCAGATCAGGTCAGTCACTTGTTTTCTCAGCTTCACTTTTAGACTTTTACAGTTTTGATATTTCAAGGTGAAACAAATATTCCACAAATATAATGAGCAATATAAGCGATGTGTTCTTTGAACAGAAACTAATAGGTCTTGCATTTGTTTCCAACTCATAAAGAATCTCAATGTTATGTCTGGGATCTTTTATTTCTCTATCTTTTTGAAAACATTTCACAGCTACTTTTTCAGCATTTCATAACTCAGCTTTTTAAGTAGAAAAGCACTGAAAATTTGCCTACTGAAATTGATTTCAGAAGTATGCATTTTTTGAGCTTTTGGGAGTTTATTTAAAGTAAATGGAGAAATCACTGCTACTTTAAACTTACACAGTATTTCCGTTTGGCAACTTGTAAACCATTAGTTCTAAGCTGTCATGAAAATATTTTTTCATTATATAAAGCTACAAAACTATAAAATAACAGGTATAGCTTAAAATGAAGCGACTCATTTTTCACTAGGCATGATAAACAAAATTCCAGGATGTTTTATTGAAAAAATGCTTGTGATTCAGTGTTCTTACAATATTAGTCTTCTTTGAGTCCTGTGTTTCAAGACTGTCCAAATAAGATGGTCTTCTAAAATTAGTTGATTGAACATGCTAGCATTAAAACTTTTCCACTCAGGAAAAAAAAAATAATATCCCTAAGCCCAACACTGGTTTGATTTTGTGAATTTCAATATTTGTTTACAAGTAAACTCAAATTTTATAAATCAAAACATTTATTTTGGAAATACATAACTCATTTGATTTCATTGATAACATTTTGTAATGTTAATGATTTGAATGTAAAGGGAAAAGTAAAACACAGAATTATTAAAACAAATTCATTGTCATCGTTTTAAAATGATAATATTTACACAATATTTGTTTGGAATTAAGAGATCATGATGTTCAATGGTTTATTAGCATCACAACACTGCCGTTTGTAATAGTTCAGTGTGGTTTTTCAGATGATGTTGTGGTTCCTTTGGTAGGATAGGAAGAAATTTGCTAAGTGTCAAGTGTGCAGGCTCAGTACTTCTTTTTTAGACATCTGAGTGAAGCAGACACTTTGACCAAAAATTTCATTGTTTTGAAATTTTTGAAATAGAAAATATTGAACCTTTCCTTTCTGGAAAGCTTAAAGACCGATCCGCCAAAAATAATGTATCTGCTTTAATTTCATATTCATAGTATTGAAAATAACACTTTAGTATTATTATAGTTATTACTTGTAGTAGGATAGTTAATAGATTTAACATGTCATTATAAAGTATTGAAAGTAACGAAATTACTACATTATTTAACTCTCCCAGTGCATCCTTTATATTTGCTTCACTCAATCATTTCTCCTAATCATCACCTGATTTGTGATTCCTATCTTAAGTTACACTCTTGAAGTTATGATCTTTCATTATGCATTTGCTTTCTTCTTGCACTCTTTCCTAGGTGACAGTTTTGGGCCACAATCTAAAACTGGATGCAGGTCTAGATGGCCCTTACTTAGTGTAGACTTTCTAAATATAGTTTGGATTTGTCAAGGACAAATGATGTCAAGCAAATCTAATTTCCTTTCAAAGGGTTAACTGGCTTTGTGGCTTAAGAAGAAAATGGTAGCTGTGACATATGTACTTTGAATTCATAAGGCCTTCGTCACTGTCCCATCATATGTTTGTAATAACTAGTTATATAAATAGTTATAGTAAAATACAATGTAAAATACATTAAAATAATGAAAGCTATAACAATAAATGTTATCATTTTAATGGAATTAAGTATGAAATCAGCAAGAGATGTCCATGCATCTGATAGAAATAACATGCTACAGAAACACTTTCAGTAATTCATTGCTGGACAGGAGGAACTTTTACAGCAGGTTGCTAAGAAGTCTATCCTATATCTAATTCTGTTAAGTACTTTTTTAGAAATTATTTCAGGGATGAAATAGAAAGAACATGAATATTGATGGTAATGAACCAAGATGCAAGAAGCTGCAGGTATAGTAGGAGCAGATAAAGTGCTCAGTAAACTGCTGGAGAGAAAGTCTGAAATAAGTAGATCGAAATTCAGTAAAGAGAAAATCACTGAGAAAGGAGACTTCACATGTACTGAAGCAATATAATGGAAAAAAAAGAATCTGTATTTCAAACAGTATACAGCAGTGATGGAATACCTTTGCAATGAAGTTAGATCTAATTCTGGGTTGTAATGCTGGAGAAGAAGCAGGAAGTAATTATTCTGTTCTTTTGAGCACTGGTGAGACTTCATCTGAAAAGATGTATACAGTTTTGAACACCATGCTTTAAGAAATATAGACAAATTGGAAATGGACAAAAGGAGAGCAATAAGAATGATAGGAGTTTTAGAAAACATGACCTATGAGGAAGGCTTAAAGAACTGGATTTGTTTAGTCTAGAAAGTACTAAGAGCAAGTCATAAGTCTTCTAATATATAAAATGTTGTTGTAAAGAGGATGATGATCAATTGTGTTCCAGTGCCTACTGGTGAAAGAGTAGGAGTGGTAATTTATAGAAGAATAACTAAGTTATTTAAGAAAAACAAACAAGCAAAAAAAAAAAAAAAACACAAACCAAAACAGATTTTTTTAGCTATAAGTGTAACAAATCTGTAAGTCAAAAGAAATATGAACATTCTTTTCTACAGATGTAACAGAAACTCCTTTCTTGCAGATTTTTAAGAACAGGTTAGACAAATATCTTTTGCACTTGATAGCTGTTTTACTTCATCTTATATTTGTACATTGGTTTGGATGAGGTTTTCTTCTGAGGTACTGCCATCCCTAAATTTCCAGACTCTGTGAGCAGTGGATTAACCTAGCTAATGTTTAATTGTAAAGTAAATAAATAGGAGTTCCATAGCAAAATCCTTCCTGAAATAAACTTTTGGGGAGCAGCAAAGTCAATATATATGAGTGAACTCTAGTCATTTCTTTAGCTTACATTTTTCAATCATGGATTTTATTTTTTACTGTGTTGTATTAGTTAGCATTCCATACAGCACCTTTTTTGTCCAGCAATTTGATTGCCATGTGCCATGCAAACTTCTGTTTTCCATTCAATAGTGTATTACCCACTGATTCTATAATAAGAAGGCACTTTTAATTTTATAATAAAAAAGAAGGAAGTGGTGAATATTGTAACATAAAGGCCATTTTACTTTGTGGATATTGGGAAGGGTTTTGAAAGTTTCTTCAGGAATCTCAGTGAGAAAGAGCAAATCTTGAAACATTTTTCATATTTATGGATTATATTGGAATTTCTAATTTACATTGCTACATTTAAGTAAAGAAATACTTGTATGTTACCATATATGGATGTAAAAGTATTTGCATATTCATTTTAACACATATTTGTGAGGTAGAATAAGATATTTCACTCTTAGTGGTGTAAATCACTGTGAGTCTATGTCTGCTTTAAAGAACTTGGTGTACCACTAGTCTCTTGGAACAAAAATACACAGACGTCCTACTTTTAATGTGGTGTTATTTGGTTAAGCTATTGCTATTTTCTTTCAGTGGTCATGTTTTCATTATAATTGTTACTCAGTATCAAGCCGGCTATGGGCAGAATGCAGCAGCATGGTTTTGGAATTAGTAAAGGATTAGACCTCTGACTTTTCTTGAAGGATCTAGTTGTGCACTGTTTTCAGATATAATAAACGTAAAAAGCTTCTTCTTTTTTTAATGTGATTAGATCTTCTGGATACTGCTAGGGAGCAAAGCCAAGTTTCCAGCAATTTCTTACCTTTGTCCCTCTTTTTTAAAAATTGTTATTTAGGGAAGGATATAAATTGGAAAGTTTTTTCACTCATATTCACTTATTATTAATTTACCTGTGTGTTTTATGTTTCTTGCTATCTCTGAAACATTTCTTATTGGCATGTATGACAGACCTTTAACTCCAGAATGATCTCCACATAAAAAAAATTGCATTTTTTTTGCTATCGCTTGTTCAGATTCATGAGATCTTTCCTATGTGGTCCTAAATTCAAGTTGCTGCTTGTGGACTACATGGTATAAAATATACTTGATTATTTAAATTAAAACTGGCCTCTCTACATAAACCAACATTTGTGTGACTAGGATATAGTTCAGTTATACATACCCACCAGATGAGGCTGCACAGTGCTCCATCCAGCCTGGACGTGAACACCTCCAGGGATGGGCCATTCACAGCTTCTCTGGGGAAACCTGTTCCAGTGCCTCACATACTTCTGAAGATTTCTTCCTAACATCTAACATATGTGTCCCCTCTTTTTTTTTTTTTTTGAACCTTGTGCTATCACTATCAGACCACATTAAAAAGGTTGAACTCCATCTTGTTTATAAATTCCCTTTAAGTACTGGCATGCCGCCATGAGGACTCCACAGAGCTTTCTCTTCTCCAGGCTGAACAAGCCGAGCACCCTCAGCCTTTCTTCATAGGAGAGGTTCTCCTGCCACTGATCATCTTCACGGCCCTCCTTTGGACCTGCTCCAACAGCTCCGCATCTTTCTTGGGCTGGAAGCTGTAGACCCAGATGCAGTACTCCAGACGGGGCCCCATGAGAGCAGAATAGAGGGGGACAATCCCCTCCCTCGCCCTGCTGGCCACGTCTCTTGATGCAGACCAGGAAGCTGTTGGCTTTCTGGGCTGCAAGCACACACTTCTGGCTCATGTCCAGCTTTTCATCCACCACAACTCTGAAGTCCATTTTTTCTGGGCTGCTCTCAGTGAGTTCTCTCAGTCTGTACTGATATCTAGAATTGCCGCCATGATGCTACACTTTGCACTCAGCCTTGCTGAACTTCATTATGTTCATGTGGGCTCACTTTTCAAGGTTGTCCAAGTCCCTTTGGATGGCATTTCTTCCTTCTGTCATATCAACTGCACCACTGTAACATGAAGCTCAGTGTTGCCTGCTAACCTACTGAGGTTGCACTTGATTGATCATTGGTCATTGATAAAGATGTTAAAGAGAACTGGTCCCAGGACGGACCCCTGGGGGACACCACTTGTGACTGGCCTCCACATGGACTTAGAGCCATTGACCGCAACTCTCTGGCTTTGACTATTCAATGAATTCCCCACCCACTGAAAACTCCACCCTTCAAATCCATCTCTCTCCAATTTAGAGATAAGGATGTAATGTTGGACTATGTCAAAGGCCTTGCAGAAGCCCAGATAGATGTCATCACTTGCTCTTCCTTTGTCCATTGATGCCATCACTCTGTTGTAGAAGGCCACCAGGTTGGTCAGGCATGATCTGCCCTTGGTGAAGCCATGCTGGCTGTCTCAAATCACCTCCTCATCTTGCATATGCCTTAACATAACTTCCAGGAGGATCTTCTCCATGATCTTTCCAGACACAGAGATGAGGCTCTCTGGTATGTCATTCTCCTTGTCTTTCTTTCTATCCTTCTTAAAAAATGGGAGAATTTGGTACAGCACCTAAACAGTGGAAGACTAAAGGTATGAGATCCAAAGAATTTTCGTAATTGAAGACTTTATTGCTAATCCTGATGACTACAAGAAATAACAAATCTTTCTGCTCACAGAACTGGAGATTTTGAGATGCATAAAATGCAAAAAGTTTCTCATTTCCTAATGTTTCCTGAAATCCCAAGCTGTAGTTGAATCAAAGTTGTAGCTTCCCTCCATGGTCACCAAGGCTACAAGTACATTTTAATTTTGTTTTATGATGACAGATTTTCTCATAAAAAGGATATGAATTTTGAGAAAGTATGAATATCATAGGGTATACCATAAGGCTGTAGGAGTTGGCTCCTTTCCAGAAAGTTGGCCCTGCTCTCAGAGGGTTTAACTGAGGATGGAATATCACGTGGTGGTGTAAGCATATAGCATGTCCTTTTATATTTTTTAATCCAATCTGGCTACATCGAGATTGTGTTTCTATCTAAAACATTTTTGATGGCCCTTCTATGAGGTGGTAGTGTTTAGAAGTAGGTTATCACGAATTCACCATCATGATTTTCATTACTCTGAAATCTTGCAAAGAGACACAAAGGGTAGCTCAAGGTTTCTGAACTGTCCTTTTATCAAAAAGAAAAAGTCCTTCGCTGTAGGAGACTGATGAGTCAGAGTGTATCCATGAAGTTTCCATTAATGCCATTCTCCAGTAAGAAAGTCAGCTTACTTCTAAAGAACTGTCTATCTGACATCTTAGTATTAAATCCAGTTAGGTTTTTTTTTTTTTTAAGTATGATGATAGTTTCATTAATTTGAGAAAAGAAATTTAATGCAGTAATGCATGAAACTTAACAGTGTAATGGTGTAAAACAGTAGTATGCTACCAAAAGTAACTTCTTGAAGAAGACTGTGGGCTCTTGAAAAGTTTTATTGATTTGTGAAGTGATGACTAATCTTGGCAGCAGCATATCAGCTGGAACTGCTGAATATTCTTGGAGCTGCTGAAAGAAGACATGTGGAAAACACCAAACAGTTCAGATGGGATTTTGTTTGAGCTGGATCACTTTGAAATCAGAACCACAATATATTCAAACAATTGTTATTTTGGTGTCTGGATCCTGATCTGCAAATCACCATATGGATCCATGTATAATTTTAGGGGAAAAGAAGTGCATGCTACTTTGTGTATTTTGGCAGCCCTGGCTATTAGCATGATGCCTTATATTCTGTGGCAATGCTGGAAAGTTGCCAACCTGAAACTCCTGAATAGGCCTCAGGAATGTTGAAAATGGGGATTTGTCTTTAAAAAACAATCAACACAACTTTAGAAGGAGGATAAACATAAAACAAAACAGATTATTTCAGCTCACTCAAATAACCGTGGTTATTTGAAAACAAAAATTCTTCAGATTTCCTTAGATGGTAAATAGGATGCCCAATCTCTGCAGAAACTTAGTGTCTGGAAACCTGAAATATCATCTCTGGGGAGTTTTCTGCTACATTAAAAATTTGACTTTCAGTTGTTCAGAAAGGTAGAAAAATACAGGGAAAAACATCAAAGCATTAGTGACATTTTATTGCATCAAACATTGTGTGATATAGGTGTTCAGTTCACTAAGTTGGAATTATTGGCTCCATCTCTGACCCCAGATTTTGTTTAATATTCTGTGTGTCTCTTTATCCTGTATGTTTACATGTTGTATTTGGGCAGGTGTGAGCTTGTTCTTGTCTGTTCACTAAATGTATGTGAACTTGTTCTGCTGGTACCTCAGGCTGCAAGGAAGCACGCAATTGCATTAGCGCAGTGCTGAGCCTGCACTAAGCTCATTGGAGTCACATGGATTTATTTAATTTAGGAATTTGGGCAGGGCGAGGTTTGCTTGTCAGTACATTCAGTATAAGCAATCCTAGGCATATCCACTGTAAATAACGAGTATTGTGTTGAATTAATTACTGCCTTTAGATCTAAGGAGTGCAATGCAAATTAGTCACAGAAATACTTTCATATATTTAAGTATTTCCTCTAATTTATCATATTTGCTATGCATATTGTCCCTCTGGATCAGTGAACTTGTGATCATATCACAGATTGTTCAGACTTGTTGAACTGAATGCAATAAAATCCTATTTATGTCATGGTCACCATTAAATACTCAATTTTCCTATTGAATTGCATGCAGTTATCACAGCAATATTGCTTATTATAAACATGCTACTAAATGGCAAACGCTTCTCTTCTAATGAGGATGTAATTTCTGCCTAGCCTTTTTCAGAAGCCAGTTGAGTCTTATCGTATGCTCATTTCAGTAGATACAGAGAATTTGTCCTGCCTCTGTCTAGCTATTTCTATCTGCTCTAACCTAAAAGGAAAACCAAAACAGTCTTCCACAGAAACTTGCAGCCTAGATTTTGAGGATAAGGAGAATGCTTGCAAACCTAAATTTCTTTGTAGATTGCATAGTACCTGTGATAGAACAAAACAAAGAGGCTTGAAATTTGAGAGTCTGCTCTGAGCTGGAATTTCTCTTTTAGGGTTTCTCTAGTTCTTGTTTTTTGTATACTACTACAAATATTGTGCTTAAAGTGTATCATGTTATTTAATTAAAAATCAATACCAATATATAATATCTATTAATGCTTTTGTTATTCTTACCTCTTAATTGTAATTATAGTGTAGCCGGATGACTTTTCATATACCTTTTAATTATTTTTAATTTGTAATTCGACTACATGGCCAGATAAACTGAAGCTGTATTAAAAGTAACAAGTAGAACATAGATTTTGCTGTCTATGATACCTCTAGGAGATGGATTTTGTATATTGAAAAGTTATACCTCTCCTTTGCTTACAGAAATGAATTTATTTTATGTTTTGAGGTTTAATGAATGTGATATAAATGTATACATACTGCTCGGTGTGTATATTTATATATATCTATATTTATATGTTAACTTTGCAGTCTTTTCCACATATGGAAGAATTTTTTGAGATCACGTTTAGCTATAGAAACCTCTCCCCCTCACTTCCCTTGAATGTGTGTGTTAGAATATACAACACTTATATAGAGGTTTACATTTATCTTATATTTCGTACTAGAAAAATTAGCTGCCACCATCATAGTCTAAAATAGGTCTTTAGACCAGCTGAGAGAGCCAAAAATGCATTTCTGGGAGACAGTAACTTGATAACAAAAGTTGCATATCTGGCACTGGTTACTTAAGTGAGATAACATGTCACAGGCTTTCACTACAAAGGGGACCATAAATTTTTGCATTGCAAATCTGATTTCACGGGCCACTTCTTGTAAGAAGCATTGGGTTTCTGCTTCATCTAGTGATAAAGCTTTAAAATGCATGAGTATCTGGTAAAACATCTTATTCATGTTAATGCTAGTCTGGGTGTTGTAAAGAAACAACCTATTGCCTACCCTCATTGCCAGTATTAATGTTTGACTATAACCTAATTATATACAAATATAAGAAATGGTGAGATGAGTTTTACAGCAAATTTCATAAGTGGATGATGTACAGTTTGTTGAGATCCCTTCTTTTATGATTTGAAAATAGACCTCTAACATAGATCCATATTACTGAAGCAATTTTAAAGATTCATTCAACTATTTGAATATAGAAATGAATCATAAAATAAAGAGCTTCTAAAAGTTTACACATTCTCTTACATGAATCCACTGTTAGCATTTCTTCTTTCCAGTTTCAGGCTCAGTGCGTCAAATCATTCATGCACAAGACTCTTCTGTAGTCAATTGTTCCATGTATAGGGAGTCTGTGAGAAGAGTCTTTAGTTATGTTTGCTGCTGTATGTTCCCTACAAATTGAATATCACATGAAAGGCTCTCTAAGCTCTAAAAGATTCTGATTTTAGAGTAAGTTTTTGAATCGAAGGAAATGTCATTACTTAGCAGGTAGATTTCCATGTCACAAATGGAAATTAATATTTGCAAATGTAATTGTTTGCTGTAAGAAAGACGGTTTCACAGTCCAGAGCCAGTAGCTACATGTTTAATGACCCATTAATAGTCACAGATAATAAAGAGAATAGGGTAAATCAGTCATCAGAAAGTTAGTTCAAGAGATGAGCAGGTTATCACTGCATTTATTTAACCCAAGTTAAGACATTAATTCGTAGCATGCCGGCACATGAAAGGGTAATGTTATGAGCCTTGTCAGAAAGGGTCTTCTATGTGTGAGAAGAGAGCCAGCAAAGCTTAGCTCATCAAGTTTTTAATGTTGCCTGTGTTGCAAAAGCTTTTGTCTAAAAGTAGATTAGGATTTATGATTTTTTAAAAATTTATTTACAGAATTGGTTTTATAAAGATACTTGCACGCCATACATGTGAGGGGATGTGTGCAGTACTTCAGTTTCACAGGAGTATTTTTGTCTGTTTTTTGAATCAAATCCACTGTCTTATTCAGGTAACCAAATTTTAAACAACAGTGGGCCTTACAGTAATAAAGAATTTTACAATCTTTGAATGCATCTATGTTAGAGTTTTAGTTATGATCAAGACTGCATATTTGAAGGAAATCTCCTGATCTCCACATACTGAACTGTGGTTTGTATCCAGTAATTGTGTTGGAGTGGACACACTGAATTCCTTTTTGATGAAGTATAACTGAAAGATGCATTCCAGGATGTCACCCAGCACAATTCAGTGCTAATGGGAATTCAGTTTTGGAGATGCAGCAAAATTAAACCAGATTACCTCACAAGATATGGATGTTATACAGATACCATTTTTCAGTAGCAGTTATACTGCTCTGAAAATCTGTTGCTACTGCAACATACAGGTAAATATTTTGCAATTATTTTGCATTCATGAGTAAAAAAGAGTATGCTGTATGCAGAGTGGATATGAATAGGCCTATAATATCTGGCATCTGATATATTTAAATTTGTTAGACATACTTGAACATGTAGATGATAATTAAAATTATCCTTGTTTCTAACCTACTGCATAATGTAGGTTGTTTTATCTGCAGGCCACTGTCTCAAATTTTCTGCTTAATTTGATGTACTTTAAAGAACTAAAGGCTGAGAAATATGCTTTCAAAACTAACATTAAGATATACTTTAATATTAAAACATAAGAAGTTTTTAAACAAGCTTTTGACACCTGTGTATAGTGTTTTCTGTTCATTATATTTATCTTGCTATATCGAAGGCAGTTAAATTTTTGACATTAGGTTTTGTGGCAATTGGAGAAGAACAGTAAACCTTATTTAGTGACAGCAGATATTTCCTTTAGGATGCTGAGAAATAACGATAAGTAGCAACGAGAGAAGAAAAGACTAGCAAAATGATGACATATAATCAGTGAATTAATAGTTTATGAATAGTCTGTTTGCAAAGGCTTTCATAGTATTTGAGATAATACCACTGTACTCCACATAAATATATGAGACTTGGATGTCAGTTCTAAAAATACAAGGCGATTGATATCTTAATTATTTTGAATCCATCATATTTTTATAATAATTAAGCATGTATACTAGTTTATAAATTCAAGGAGTATTTCTTGATTTTTTTTCACCTTTTGCATGTTTCTAAATCAGATGTTGCTTTGCAGTTTCTGTCATTGGGCTGCTATTCTTGACCTCGTAAACCAATGAAAGATCCAAGTTTAAAAAGCAGTTAATGTACACAAACATTAATCAAAAAATGCTTGATTATAGTTTATTGTTTGAAAGAGCCATAGATTAATGATTCTGTAGGATACACACTGATATGAAAGACTAAGCATTCTCCTGGAAGCCTCTGATCCAATATTAATAAATGATAAGGCATAAATGCAGCTTTTATTTTGCTTCACAGTGTGTCAGGAATGAAAAAATAGGTAATGAACATCATTTGTCTCAGAACATCAGTGGAGACCAAACCTCAGCTTCTTGATAGAGCAGTTTGCTTACAAAAGCAATGAATACTACTTACGTGCCTTTTATCTGGAACTTTTGTGTAGTTGTGCATATCCATACAGAAATATCTCTACAGCGTGCAGCATTAAAATGATTTACATCATTAGACATCCCAAAAATGTCACAGGCAGAATAATGGCAAGAATAGTTGAGAGTATTATGACTTTCATGCAATCCACTGCAAGGAGATAGTCCAGGCTTGAAAACAACCTGACTGCCTAAAAGGAAATCAATGAGTTTGTTTAATATACTGTGCATATCTTATATTTGTATATTCTGGTTTCTATTATATTAACATTAACAGCACATACTATGAATTTATCTCCTTTTTTTTTTTTAAAAAGAAAATGGAGGCTTCTCTCACAGCTGTAGGAATTTTATTTTTTTACTGAACTGTAATCAAGCATCCAGTATTCTTATGTTAGAGCATTACCTGGCACCAATTTGTGACATAATTATCTAAACAATAATAGAGCATGTAATAGGCTTTCTTAATTGAACTACTGAGTTGGTGACCTCTGCTTAGGTTAGCAGAAGTCTTAAATGCTGTTTTTTTTCTGTAAGCAATTAGTGCGTGGAATTGAAAATGAGATGTGAACAGGTTTTCAGTGGTAGGCATTAACTCAGAGTATTATGTAGGTAAAAAGAATTAAGATGTGATAGTATGTTGAAGCTGGTTTTGGGTTGCTGTTAATGTTCAGAATTTAAAATCCAGTGAGCATTTTGTTCTGGGGTTTTGTTGGTTTTTTTTTTAGTTGTCCATTGAAACAGCTCACAGTATTTTATAATTCTTTTTTATGAATTTATGAATCAGCAAAATTGGAAAAATTGTAACCTTTGTGTACAGAATAAGATCAGGGCACAGAGATTCTCACTAAAGCAGATTTGCATAAAAAAAGGTGGGAAAGGATTTTTGTTAACTGTGTATTTTGAAGATGAAGTGGATCATGATCATAATCTGGACCTGACCACTCAATAATTTCTTGATTAAATCTGTAATTTTAGGGGAATTATTTTGAATACTGCTGGGCACACCTTTTATAACATGTCTCAGTCTTGACATAAAAGCTTCCAGTCATACAGAATTGATGTGCTGTTGAAAAGTATGTAACATATTTCCATTCTATGTCCTGTAGATATCCATCTAGGTTTTTTTTCTGCTAAAAAACTTTCTTTTTTGTATGTGTTACATAATAGTGATCTTTTAACATTTTCTGAGTGACCAGATAGGTTGAGTCTCTTGGCTCTCACTGCCGAGCTCAGTTCTGAGTAATTCTGTAGCTGTTTCCTGATCTGGTTAGTCTTTCAAATATTCACAAGAGTTATGACACAAGCAGCAGATGTGTAATTCTAATAATGGTCTGCTGCTGCTGCACAGAGATGTGGGTTTTTTTAGTTCTCTGTCTGTATTTGTCCTTGTTCAACATTGTATTATAGGCTTATTTTTATCAAAAGTCCATTTAAATATCACTGATACCACTGATTTCAGATAGAGTTTTCTGTCTTATGAGTTCACTCTATAGTTTTTCAAATGTTAACACTGTATGGAGGATTTCAGTCATGTGTGAATGCAGCTGATAACATTTATTCAGCTAATCCCAAATAATTTCACGTTTCAAAGCAGTCTTTCTAAAACATTTCTACCACGCAGTGGGACTACAGAATACGTTTATGAGAATAGGTATCTGCATGTCTCCTTCTTTCTTCAGTGACACTCTCCTATATAGAGCTAATTTTGCTGACACGATACCTTTGGAGACATAATCAAATGCTTTAACAAAAATCTCAACATATTATTTCAAAGCTTGCACGTTATAAAAAAGACTCTTTGTAATTAAATAAGATAGGAAGTTATTTTGACAGGACCAGTACTCAACAAAACAATGCTGATTGACATTAACTAGGCTCCAGCTTTTAATTTATTGCTTATTGTATATCAGGATCAGCGTCAAACGCTATAGTCTGTAATTTCATGTAATGCTCTTTAAAAGTATTTGACAATACTTGATTTTTCAACTCTTTTAGAACTACCAAAAAGAAAGCTCACATGGATAATTGAAGTAAAAATGAATATCTGCTTACTGGAAGAATTGTAATGCACTAAAGAGCAAAACAGCTGAACGTAGTTAGAAGGAGTCATTTGGAAACATACTGAGTTGCCCATTTTGTTGATTTCTGCTGTTTTTAAAAGTATCACCACAGATTAACCTAATGTGTTCTCTTAGTGAAATAGGATCAAACCACTCAGTGGAAAAGAAACCCTTCAGTCTTTCTTCAACCTTTACTCTGGGAAAGCCCTTGTGAACTTCAAAGTCAATTCAATTAACATGACTAGGCCTGAAAAGCAGTAACTCCTGCAGAATTCAGGGGGAAGGACTCGTGTTTTCACTGAGGCAAATCCAGCTAATTGGAAGTTTTACAGAATCTGTCCCCCTTTTTCCCAGCAAGAATTAAGTATATTCAGGGCTTACTGTATCTTTGCTTCGTGTTGTAGTTGTGCAGACCATAGAACCAAGATTTGTTCCAAGTTAACTGTAAAAAAATTTACCCACATTTCTTTTGTGTTAAATGATAGCTAAGTTTATAGTGGACTGTCAGATTTCTTTACTTAATTCAGCAATATGCAAGACATCTATCTTAACATCTGGTTTTTAATAACAGTTGACATCTGGGAGCTCTTTTTTTTCTTCCAAGAATGGACTAGGAACAGTAGTGGTACTGGCAGTGTATATTTTCAAGCTGAAATTCCTGTCTGTTTCAATCATAATTAATTACCACTCATTTTATTTAGTTTTTAGATTTAATTATGTGCCAGCAATATGTTACACCGGCTAACTTTCAAAGTTTTGAAACTACAGATTAGCTTTTTTTTTTTTTTTTTTAGAAAATAATAAGGAGTTAATTTTAAGGATATCTAAAATGATAAGATTTTATCTGACTTTGAGATGCCGAGTTAAACATGACACACTGTGCACCTCTGTTCTAGGAGCTTAATATCACATCAGAATTTGGTACCCTGTAACTACATCAAGATATACACATTGACAACTGTGTGTGCATCATTGTAAAATATGTAATCTTCAGTAAACACATACGAGGAAGGACGTTTCACTCTCTTGATTTAGTTCATGTTTTTCATTTTCTTTTTAACTTCAAGTTTATAATGAATGTAGAATAATGCCTTTCTCCCTTGAGTATATCTACAGTAAAATAATCCCCTTTTTAAAAACAAATTCATAAAGTTGCTATGATTTTTTTTATTTGCCATTTATGTTAACTAACATAAAAACTGTAAATAATGAGTGATCTTAATGGTGCAAAAATGAAATAAAGGATAGAAGGTGTCTGTAAACAATGTACAGTGTTTAAGATTTGCTTAAAAGATAGATTTAATTAACAGCCTATTAGAAAAGTATACTTCACTAACAACAGATTTTTCTAATTCTATGGCAGTTTCTGTATCTTTTGACCTAACAAAATGTAAGACAATTTGATTACAGTAATTACTTCTTCATTTACTTATAAAGTTTAATCTGCTGCTGCTGTCATTGTTGGTTTGAATTGCGTGCAATTAAAAAATGGATAATCTTTTAATATTTAATCTCATAATCTACGTCCTACACACTGTCTTAACTGGGTGGGAAAAGTGTTTAGGTCATTGTTTTTGGTTGCTATAGATGCAAATTCTTGTTTATTAACACAGACTTGTTCATTTGCTTTCATTGGCTTACATTTAAAAAATATGTTTTTAACAGGCAAGAACAGTGTCTTTTCCTTGCACCAAAGTAACTAACCTTTTCTTCTTTCATTCCAATGCTAACATCTCTGTGCATCTCCTAATGTCTGGCACACAGGATGATGAGGAGGGTATATGGGCATAGCCGTTCCTATAAACCAAAGTTCCAGTTTTATTTTGAGGGGTGAGAAACTCTTTTCTATCTCTTTCAAGTCGCAGTCTACTTTGTATTGTTTTATTTTAAACTGCATGGAGCTGTATGTTACTCAATAAGTGCGTTTGTGAACCGTGTAAAAATGTTTTCTCCTTTGCAATGAACAGTGAGAAATTATGATGTGTGATGGTCTAATTGTTTAACCTTTTCATACCCTAAAGATGTAGGCAGGTCTGAAACTTTAAGGGAAGTATGTTTGTCTCTGTAGCTGCCTAAATAATTCCCTGGGCATGATAAATGAGAATTTCTTTAAACTGGTATTAATCTGCTCTATTGTCTTGAAAATCCCTGTAAGAAAACTGCAACAACTTTTCAGAATTAATGTGAAAGTTTGATACTTAAGAAAAGTTGCCACAGATTAAGGATATGATTTTAATGGGATATAGCTTGTAGTATGTATGGAAATAATATTAAGTTAAAATGTTTATTTGAAATTCTAACATAACCAGCAAAGGCTTAATAAGGAAAATGTGAGCTTTTTATGAATTACTAGCATCCATACATTAACTTGACAGTGATATTTAAAAGTACGAAGGTGCAGCTTATTTCGTTTGTCTCTTTCAAGTGTGAGTAAATGCTCTGTGGTCAGTTTGTCTCAGTTATCGATCAGTGCATGTCCCCTCTCCTGGTGCTCACCACTGGGGCTGTCAGTAATCTCCTGCAGCTCACAACTGATGTGGACCTATGCCAACGACAGCACAGGAGTACCAGGCATGGTGCTTCCTTCCTACAAAACAGTCACTTGTCACTTCCTCTTACTGGAACAGTTCTGCTTGGTACGGTGGGACTGTTCAGAGGAGCAAAATCTACTCCCATAAGTGAAGATTAACGTGCGAGTGACTAATGTGTTATTAAAACTGTCATACTTTACTCCTATATTGCTTTGGCCTCTGTCACCCCAAGCTGAAGACTGTATGATTTGTTTTGTTTCCAGTGATGTTATAAGCCATGCTACAAGCCACTCAATCTACATGACAGGAATAAAATTTCCAAAATCATTTTCTTTCTTATTGGTAACACTATTGCTTTAAAGAAAACTTTTATATACTTGCTGTTTAGAGCAGTTGCAAGATGATGCAAAATTAGTGATATCCGTAGTAAATCATTTTTATTTTGTTTTAAAGAATTAAGCTGCTGAAAATTTGTATCACGGAGATGTTTAAGATTCGGCAACTGTGAAATAAATGAATGGGCACTGTGATACCATTAACACCATTAACATTTAAAAGAAAGCAAGCTTGGTTTATCAGAGTATTATTATAAACCTTTTTTGTTTTTTATACTTTCTGATTTTGTTTTAAATGTCAGTCTCGTACAGGTTGTATGCATAGATAGCTCTGAACTTGGACACACATCGAATCATAGAGCCATGGAATTGCTTGAGTTGGAAGGGTCCCCTAAGGGCCAACTGGTCCAACCCCTGCAGTGAGCACCCACAGCTCCATCAGGTGCTCGGAGCCTGCTCGTGTGACACATGTGTTGCGTGTGGTAGCAGTACAAAAGGATGTGATTCATATTCTAACTTCTTTTCATTACTTTCTTCTTTCCTGAGAATAAGCAGCCATAAAACGAGCCTGGAATTGTTCTTTTTCACATAAAAATGTAAAAAAGGTTTATGGGTTTTCTTAGTGTTGTGTTTTAAGCAATTAGCAAATTCTGTTAACGCAGCTGTGTGATATTTTAATGGCAGCTTATGGTGCATTTTAAAAGTAATGTAATTTTCAGCTGTTTGCCAGCATCATTCCTTTGTTTGGGTGTGGAGAGTAAATCTTTGTTTATTTTCCTGGCCCATATATATTTCCAATTTAAAAACAGACGTTTCTCTCTGACTCTTTTGTTCCAGCGCCAGCAGAATTTATTTGTATCACTATATACCTGGCCCTTGACAAATACATTGTCTGCTATTTCTTTTCAAGCAGAGAAGACTTGCTGAGGCCACTCAGTCCACAGCTGGCAGGAGGCAGAGTCTCTCCTCCACACTGTGCTGGTGGGTAGACTTGTCCCTGGGGCAGAGCAGCATCTCTGGTGTGGGAGTGGCAGCCAAAGGGTGCCACATCCCAGCCCTCCTTCCCCAAGGGACAAAGTTTGTCGTTACAACTTGCTGGGCTTTATTCCTTTTAGGATACACTGTGTGATGCTGCAGTTATAGACTGAAAGGAGTAGTGTCTGAGATATAGTCTGGGAGTATTTTAATAATTTCTATTGACATTTAAGTAAGACACAAACGATTTTATTGGATGCCTATTGGCTGGAGGCTGAATTAATCCATTTCTGTGCACAGTTTCAAAACTGTAGGAATAAAGTCTTCCCTCTGAGGGCTTTCTTGAATTTTTGACAACGTACAGAAGAGCAGCCTGGGTGCTCTTTTCACTGAGGCAACTTGATCATGCCCAAACAATTGCTCAGCACCAGGATGAGGGGTGCTCAGGTTGCTCTGGTTGTGTTCATTGCATTGAGGCAGGACAGGTCGACTCTTTTTGCTTCATATTAGCAGAGTGGATGTGTGGTCAGGCTGGTGAACTTTCAGCAACCTGCTGGAAAAGATCTCCAGCTGAACTGAACAGGCAAAGAGACCAGAGAGAATGGACAGGAGGGATATGTATGATGTGGGAGAGGATGGTACAATTTTAGCAAGAATTTAATTTTTAAGATATTTGAACAAAAAGAATTTGTATTTCTAGACATAAGTCCTTTAGCTTTTTATAGTTCATAACTTTGCCATAATTTTTATTTACATATTTCAGATACATCCATTATGGATTCAGCAGTTGCGTTATGACACACAGTGGGTCAATGTTTGTTTATGAACCAAAAAAAAATTATATCTTTTGGACCCTCAAAACCGCATTTGGTCTTCTTTAAAAAGCTTATATACAAAGTGTACAATAACCTTGAAAACTATCAGGAGTCAAAGAAAATCCTAATTTATTTTTTTTTACAGCAGAGTAATATAAGCATTATGCTTTTGAAATGAAATTAGTCTCTCTTTAAGAGATTCTATTTCTACTGAGTGAAATATCAGAGTATTTTTCGTATTAGAAACTGCAAGATAGGGGATTCAAGATGTGAACTAACACTTCAGTTAGTTACAATCATGACATTGCATTGTAAAAATTTTTAAAGATAATCCAATGCCAGAACTCTTGTAGTAATAATGAGCAGTTACTTTGATAAAAATATCAAAAATCACCATCATAATTAATTGACTCTGTACTTCTATCAGTGTATCTGATAACAAAATTCTGATCATCCATAAATATTTTGATGGCCAAAGGAAAAAAAAAAAGGAACATAAGATCAGAAACATATATAAAGTTTTGTGAGGTGATTCATTTTTTAAAAGAGATTAATTAGAGAGAGCAGAGACAAGAACTTAATGTGTTTTGGTGGTGATTCTAGATGACATCTTCACCTAGTATAAATCCTTTTGTGTACATTCAAATGTACTGTACTAATGGCTGTATCAGACACTACCTTATTTTGCACCATGAGTACTCAGATCTGGGCTGTGGCCAAAACACCCCTGGAACAAAGCCAGTGCCCTCACACCACTCTGCCTCTGAGTAGTACCAGATAATTAATTCTACACATTTCATATTGTGAAAATATACTTGCAAGGCTTATCTTAGAACGGTATATTAGCAATGGGGAGAGATTTGCATGTGACATGTGCTCTGCAGCTTGGCTGTGTCTTCCCTTTTTTCTTTTTGAATACAAGAAGCTATACTTTAACATGCTTTACCTTTTGGTTAGGCTTGGCTTGGTCAGGCAGATGGACTTGATGATCTTTGAGGGTCCTTTCCAACTTAGCTATTTATAGATAGTCCTCATTTCAAATACTGTAGTGATCATTGTTGTTTCACAGTTGAGAGACGTATCAATAGATGTGATCTATTATTCTCTCAAGGAAAGGTAGAAGAAAATTCCTCATTTGTCCCTCATTTGTTAGGGACTTCCTTTGGCCAAGTTTTGCTCTGATTGTCAATAAGTGTGCAGAGAACTTCTGCAGCCTTGTTTTCTATCTATTCTCACAGTAATCTCTGTTAACACCTTAAAATTTAACAAATTCATTTTCAAAACACCATTTTAAAATAAAGTTTTTTTTAAATTTTAATTTAAGATAGAGAAATGAGGCACAGCAAATGAGTTGTGATTGAACAGTCAGGAAAGTTTACGGGATTTCTGGGAGATGAATCCCATCCTTTTAAGACCAGGCTCAGCAAGTCCTCCTTTCAGAGTGTTTTCCTATGCCCTAGCTCTTGAAAGCCAATCTTACTTCTGCTGCAGATAATCTTCCTTTGGCAAACACAGTGCATTTTCTTCTCTGAGCATCTTTGCTAAGTAAGGGAAATAACATCATACTGGCTCAGTTTAGAGGTCGACTCTTCTTGCCCTGTAAATTCATGTCAGGTGTTTTGTCGTTTTTAATTCAATAGATGGTTTGCATTTGGCTTTTTCAGTTTCCCACAGTCAGAGCACTGTAAATATTTGCTATTCATATTTTTGAACACTATTTTTTACCTTATAATTATACAATCAATCAATCTTTTTAAAGCAGGTGTGAGATTCTGCTGTAGATATTTTCAGATTTCAATTGTGTTTATCATAGATTAATTTTTTTTTTAATGAAAATTGGCCTATTTAGTTATGAATTGAATAGGTATATTATTTTAAAACTGTAAAAAAGTTAAGCTGTAAAATGCCAATTTTCCCTTCAGCTTACTTTATCTCCATGTTTTGCTACAGAAATAGCAACATCAAACATTTCTGGGAATGTTTTCAGGTAAGGTCTGGTAGAAGTAACTGTTAATATTGTCCCTCATTCACCTTTGGTATTGAAAACTGTGAGAAAAAAGATTAGCTACAATCTGGCATTTTTCATATATGGGATGGGCTGTAGGCTGATAGCTAGCTTGTGTGGTGCTCTGAAGTGTCAATCTAATTGTTCTTGAGATGTAGTTGTTCTTCATTTTGTTTCAGAGAACAGGAAATATATAGGTGCATGAAACATTAATTCCGTTAACTCCATGTAATTGGCCAAGGATAAGCTTAGATAAGCCTGTTTCTAAGTGATAAGCCACTTGATTCGAAGTGCTGTGAGCATCCACTGTTGCCAAAGCCTGCTTCAGTTCTTTGTCTGTCTGTGTGCGATATTAGCATAAACAGTTCTGAATTCAAGGCAGCCTGATAGTCAGGTGTGGAGAAGGAATTCTGGGCAGCATTCCCCATACCCTTAAGCCTGAGTAGACTGCCATCCACTAATATTTTTTACCGTCTGGAATTTTATTTCATTTCAGCTAGGTTTGTTAAATGGTTAAAGGCCTAAAGCCTAATTAAGGTCCTAGAAACTTTGAGAAAAAGAAGCTGCTAACCAGATGAGACATCATGGTGTTCAAGTATGAGAAAAGCTACAGTTTAGACATATAGAGACCGCAGAATCCATGTGAGGAGACTGTTGTGTACAGTCCAGTCATGGGAAAAGCTTCAGGCAGATCTTGCACCTTTTTAGACATCAGAGATGATCAGCACTGTGTTATTCATCTCCTTAGTTCCACTCTTGGGACCTGCAGTTTGTAGGAGAGATGAGCAGTGTAAGGAATGGCTTTTCAAATTTTACACTTTGTCTGTCATCTGATATTCAAGTACAGATCAATACCTGATTTGGACCAGAATTTTAGTTTGAGAATTATTTTTTTAATTTGGGAAAAAATTAAGTGATTATATCTTCTATATTGGCTTTGAGTTTTGGCTATTTCTGGTTTGGAAGTTGGACAGTTTTGAATTTGCACATCTCAGTGCAATCAAAGGCATCTTCTGATCTAAGAATTAGAATAAAAAGTGCCTGAAATACCAAAATGTTTCACTTTGGAACTTCTTTATTTCAAGTCCAGTTTTGTCCTGATTTTATAGTGCAGTTAGTGTTCTTTTAGGTACCATGCCGATGGTACTCATGGAACCAAAAGTAGTACTTTACCTAAATAAGGATAGTGCAGGCTGATCCTCTAATTCTATTTAACAAACAAACAAAAGTTTAAAATCACAGAAGTCTTTTTAAACTTTACCACTTCCATGTTCAAATATTAGGGAATAATGACGTGAAATGATGGTGGAGCTGTGGAGTGGCAGGATGAAGATGTGTGGTAAGACAGCCCATTGCTCACCAAGGAACAGACCGTGGTGAGGGGGATCTCAGCGGCCAGAAATCTGGTAGCACATGTAGCTGCACTGGTTGGGGCTTGTTAGAAACAGGATCCCTTCCTTCCCCTCTGCTTACCCCTACAAAAGAAAGCAAAGAAAATCGGAAGGTGATGATAACTTTTAAGTAATAAGCCAATACAGCAGTCCGTCATGGGTAACTGAATCCATGTGGCTTTCAGAAATAAGATTCATGGCACAGCTGAGGTGTGCAGGTAGAAGGAAAGTGCTTGTTTTTTCTATTCCTCTTCCCACCAATGAAGTACGGCAGATCTGAGAGAAACAGCTAGGGCTTTGTCACTACCATCCTCATGTGTTTGTAACACAAATCAACTCAAAACTTGTTATTACAGCATCTTGTTTGTACAGTACCGTAGGCTTTATTCTTGTCAGATGTGAATTAAATTAGATGTTTTAAAAGATGTTTAGGAGTGTTTGGACAAGTTTATTGGTTGCTATATCCTTAGAACAGAGTTAACATCACACCTGAAACAGAGCATCTGAAGCTTGTGCCTAGTGGCAAACGGAGGGTCATGTTTTTGAAACTAGAATCATAAAGCTGGATTGCTAAATTTGGATTTAGGGGCTGAATATAAAGTCTGTAATTTTAAACCTTTACCCTAGTAGCCCTGGTGGAGTCGCTCTTAGGAAGACATCAGTGTCATTCAGTAAAAAGTAAAAAGCCTTCTGAGCAGAAACTGTGCAGAATGGGTGGAAGAGTAAAGCTTCTCAGTTATTGCTCAGGCAAATGTTTTCTGTTCGCTTCTAATTATTGAATGTGTTCTGTATGTGTTTACAGGGAAAATGAGGAGAGGGCTGTTTTAAAACAAATGCGTTGCCTGGCTTTGTCTTTGTGGAGATGTGGTGAACAGCTTTCTCTCACAAGGTCCTTGCTAATAGCAATATAAAGCATAACAGCATTTGGTCACGCTACTATATAAGGACATGTTTAAAGACATTAACAATCAGCCATTGTTCTGCTTTATATTTTCATTATTTTAAGTCAAGATTTTTGTAAATCTGTGTTGTTTAGTGTTTGGATATTCTGTGTAGCTTGTTTTGGAAAAAACACATTGACTTTTAAATGAGTCTCAGTAGCATGCAAAGCAATGGAAAAATAAGGAGCGTGACTGTTTGCAGTGTTCATTTTAATTCTCTCATAGAAAATACCAGCTCTATGCTTAATTAGCATAATTAGGGTGTTGCTACATTGACTGGAGCCCAAGGGCATTTTGCATTTGTGATTTTTAGACATGATTCTTGTGTTACTACAGCTTGGTTTTTACTGAACAAAAGGAGGAACCTCCAAGGAATGCTAGCTGTTCAAAATGTGGACAGATTTGTGACTGGTGTTCCTCTTTCTTGTTAAAATATTTTTTTTCATAATGTAAGATGCTTAAGGTTTTTATTTTAATTTGGAAGTTTTATTTTAATTAAAAAGATTTAAAAGTTAACTTTTTTTTTCCCTCTCCTTAAGAATGCCATTACTTCTGCTAGTATTTTCCGGTACTAATTGTCCACAGTTTACAGCAGGATTCTCATTAAAAGTACATAGCTGTTTATTATAGCTTATATACTGGAAATAGGTGAAGTGCTTGACAAATGTGAAACTTCTGTATTTCGTATTAAGTGGAAGATCAGTGAAGAAAATCAGCATTTTTCTTTGGAAAAAAAAAAAGAGCAAAATATCAAACCCAATTTCTTAATTTTGTTACAACTCTGCTTTGGCCAGATACATTACAGAGTTAAGGTCAGAAGTTGAAGCCCTGGACCCACTGAAGTCAGTGAGTCTTGTTATTTATTTCAGTACTGTTAAATTGTCACTCAGATTGTCAGAGTAGTTTCTGTCCTTTGATTTGTTCATGGTCTTAGTAGGAAAACATCTGTGGATATATATATCCACGTATATATATATAATGCATATATATAATGCATATATATATGCATTCTCAAAGGGATTTGCACAAACTAGATGTCTTTTACGTTACTCTGACAGGCATTTATCTTATCTTATCCTTGGTATTTATGAGACACCAAATCACCCTCATGCCTAGCTAGAGAACTTTATTTTATAAATTCAAGAGTTTTTTTTGTCTGTCACTTGTACGTTAGGTGTGTGAGTGAGGCCATTCTGTCTGAACTTTGGCCTCAGCTTCTCAGTGCAGGTGCAGAAGGTGTGCAAACAGACTGAAAATGTAGCTGGTGAACCCAACTTCAAAGCTTTTCATGTAGTCAGCCTAAAGACAACAATCACAGGGCCTGCAATCATCAGTCTTGGTCTTTTTTACTCTTCCACAATAAAAATAAATAACACATTTGAACAATTTTTAACACTGTAGAGTGTGAAAAAAGATAGTATGTAAAATACTAAACTAAACTTTGTTTCAGGAGTTACAGTTATTTATAGTTATTTAAACAGGAGTTGGAAATCACTGACTTCATGATGAAAGAGATAATCAAATTATCTAGGTTTAGTTTGAAATCTGAAGATGAGCCAACATCTTGAAAAAAGTAGTGAAAATTTGCTTCACAGGAAAATATGAATTGCATTTTGTTGGCTTTCACTTCTATAACTATTCATGTGAACATGTGAAATGTCTGTTTGTTTTCAAGTAAGTGAATTTTGAGCAGTTATTTGTAAATATCAGAGTAGGTGAATGTGGGACTATCTGCACGGCATTCCTTCTGGAAAGATGTTTCTGTTGGAAGCAGACTCAAAAGACCTTATGAAAAGTCATATGATCTAAACTTTTAAAAGTAAAATCTTACAATTTCATACTAAAATACAAAATAATACAAAACAAAACATCTCTAGACCTTTATTTATTTATTTATTTATTTATTTATTTATTTATTTATTTTAATTCTGTGTGTGCTGACCTACTTAGCATCAATGAAATACCATTTGTTATTGCATGTCTCTTGGTTTCCTCAAGGAAACTCTTTGATAGGTGGTGACTGTTATCACAGTCATCCAGTCCTACCAGCCACAGGGCCCAGAGCCAGTTCGGAGACACTTCCCTGTCTCTTGCTGATGGTGCCTTCTAATGCTGATTTTCAGATCATACACATGCAATAAATGAAACACCCCTACAGCTTCCACTGGGTGCGGTGGCGAGAGCTCAGATGGAGCAGATAGATGCAATGAAACATTTGGCTGTTTCAGGAGCAGTGTGCTAACTCCATAGACATTCTCTTTTTCTGCAAAAACAAAAAAGTATTGGGCTATATAGGATTGTCCAGAGGCTTGAATTTGGGCTATTTATCAGTGACTGAAGCATAATAATTTCTAAATTTTTCTGTGATAGTATGTAATATAGAAATCTAAGGAACATATTCATGTGATTTCAGCTAGTTCATTACTAAGCATAGTGAGAATGTTGCTTAGGCAACCCTAAGCTGTTTGTATATTTGAGCTCCAGTAGTAAATATTTATGTAATGGATTAGAAATAGTTAAAGAGTACCTTTTAGTTCTCATTCTGCTATAATGTTGTGCTCTAAGTATTCTCATTTATTCCAAAAATCTATTGAACTAAAAGACCATTTCAAGGGAGCACTTGGCAAAGGATAACATGTGATGAAATATCCCTGCATATCTCAAATGGCAGAGCCTTGCTGCTTCAATTTGCTTCATTTTTAATGTTTGCTTTATAGACTGTTCACCAGTGAAAATGTTTACAGGTAGTTTTCCAGAAGAGAAGTGATGTTTTCATTGCTTCTCATCTGGAGTCTTTAGGTTAGTCTGGCTGGCCAGATCATGTGCTCTTCTTCAGCCTGGCTTTAAGCTCTACCAAACTGAGTCAGCTAGCTAAACAGTTCATGTAGCATTTATTATTATTATTAAAATCGGATCTTTTTGAGTAAAATGAGCAAGCTACTCACTTGAACAGCTTTATTGGAAGTTTTGAAGGAGTAACAGCCTTGGAATTGAGAGGGAAAAGCAGCTGGAATGTCTTTCATCAGCACATTCAGATATAGCTGAGGATCTCCGTCTCCAGCTTCAGGCCATGGGCAGAGTTTGGGTAGAGCACTCCACAGTCAGCTGTGCCAGTTGATAACATTATTACAACCCCACCCCTGTGTATTTCTTAGAATTTTTTCTGCTAGAGATTGTTACCCTCCCAGATCCATCAACAGAAGAAATCAGTGCCCTATCAATTTCAAGCAAACTGAGCCAAATAGCGATAAATGGATGTGAGAAAGCCTCTTTGTCATTGCCTGTTGTGGATTAGATGGTACTCTGACATGGTTCTTTCTGTTGGAAGCTGTGTGTTAACATCCAGTTGGTTAGTGAAGAGCAGTTAGTGATAGTAACAGACTAAAAGTTAAAAGCTTGATCTAGAAGAAAATGGCCTCCATAAAATAAAAAGACCCTTACTGAAATTATTTTATCTTCAGAGGTTCTTGCAAAAACTTAGGTAATCAAGTTATTAAAATGATTTAAATCATCCAGTGCAATTGTCTTGCTTAACTAGTCAGAATCAGAATCTCCTTGTTTGTTTTGCAGAGAGAGGTATTTTTACCAGATGAAAGCAAAGAGATCAGTAATGTCTATTTTCCATTTTATATAAGAACTGTAATTTTGAATCTCTGTTAAATTTTGGAAAAACTTTTTTTCTTTAAAGGAGTTTGGATCAATTTTGCAATAAGAGAAAGCTGGGACGATTCTAATAAAAATCTGATTAATTTTGGCACACATGATTCTAGGACCTTGAAACGCATTAGGTGAGAAATCCCAAACTCAGCTGAAAGCTTTGCTCTTTATAACATACCTTAAATTCTACCTATAAATGTCTGTGAATAACTACTGATGATCCTAATGTGTCTGAAGAGTAAATCTTTATTTGCTAGAGAAATGAAAGAAGCACAGTACACTCCCATTCTTTGTGTGTCTGCTGACCTGGCTCCTACATCTGAGGTTTTTATCAGAGTTCATTTTAGTTCTAAGAATGTGGACTGGGTCAAATGTAAATACTGAGGCAAGTTTTCAATGATTTGGGAATTACGTTAGCTAGGATGATTTTGATTATGGCAGCTAGAGGCTTTAGATCTTACTTAAATTGGTTTCGTACCACTATAGGAATTTATACCTGTGTAAGTAATAACAGATCCCAATGTTCTAATTGTATTCACATCTTTTAGGTGGAAACTATGCTGAGATCACTCTAACTTTTTTTTTTTTCTTAATTTAATTAGGTATTCTCTCCTAGTTGCATTAATTGTGAGGGGAAAAAAGGTAAAAAAAATATTTAAAAAATTCTTTCATAAAACATTTTTATAATAACTCCTGAACCAGTGGTGGACTTGGCTTCAATATCATGCTTCTAAAAGAATTTTTTCCTGACTTTCTAATTTTTCTTTTCTGCCCAACTCTATGCTGATTTAAATATTTTATGATTTACATCTGTAGTTAGATTTAATGAAAACCTATAATACTTAACTTACTCTTACTTTCTCGGAGGCTGGCAAAATTGTTGAGAAATTAATATAGACTTGGCAGTGCTCCTTTGGGAATTATTTACCTACTGGTCAATTGTTTTAAATTATGCAAAACTGCTTGAAGTCAATTTTCTGTTTTCCCCTAGATTTCTTTATCAGTGTAGATTCAGCTTTCATCTCTTATGTGATTGTTGTCATTCGTCTTCTAGATCTTTTTATTCAATTTTAAATTGACTTTATTTCTAAAGTTGGTGGCCGAAAAAAAAGAATGTGTTTCTGGTGTGTGGTTAGCAGATGGAAAAATATTTAGAACTTGGATTGCCATTCATTTTAAGAAAAAATGATAAACGATCAAAAACAATCTGCTGATAGTAATAGTTCTAGAATTGAACGTGACAACCAAAAAAAACCTGCAAGCAATTGCAAGAGAGAGGACAGCTCGTTCTGAGAAGGCTGATTCTTTTTTTTTTTCAGTTACATTTCTTTTAATTTTTTTATAAGTCACAGATTCCTAAACTAGGATGTGTGAATACTACTACAAACATTTCAGTGTCTCATAGCACCTTCTCTTCTGGTTCTGTAGGAGAGAGACGTCCTAATATTGAAAGTACTAAAATTGCATGTGAATCTTCCTCAGATGCAGTCTTATTGCTTGGGGAAAGGTTTATCTAAAAACAGTCCTTCAGTATAAAAGTCAGAAAACGAGTCCCCTTTCTTTCCCTTCTGAAAGCAATGTAGCTTCTAAGAATGTATTTTAAGATCAGCTAAGTGAGAGTCCTGCCTCAGTTACAGAAAAAAATAAACTCTATGAAAAGAAAAAGAAAGCATGAGCTCTCTACCTGTAGTCAACTGCTGTTAGCACCAAGACAAAATGAATAGTTAGCTTTACTTTTACCAATATACTCTGTTTTCTTTTGAGGATTGACAAGTTTAAATGTACTGATTCTCTCCTTGACTCTGTCTGTCAAACTCTGATTTGATCTTGAAGTGTTCAAAAGCTGCATGTGTTGCAGGATTTCAGCAAACTTGATCTTACAGGTTTAACTTAAATATTGTTTCCATTTTGATGTCTGTTGTGTGGATGTACCACAAAGAGTGTTTGGTTTTAGCCCCGATGCCTTGGGTGGTGGTATGCAGCAAGTAACAGAATACTGGGAATAAAGAAAAATCCTGAAATGAATCCCTCCAGCTATGGGCCAGTTGAGAGCTAGAGAGACAGGATGTAAAGTAAAACCAGTATGTCTCCCTTTGATCAAAGGATAGATTCCCCACCACTGCCCAGCAGGTGATCAACACGTAAGCACTTTCTCCCCTAAATGAGCACAAAAGTAAGCTCAGCACCAACAAAGTTAATTTCAGTTAATAAGCTTAGCTTAGAATTATTTCAGTTGCTGCCTTTGTGCACTCAAATTTGTGAAGTTACGTGATCTGACACAGTTCACTTTCAAACTGTCATAGAATATGAAATACTCAATTGCTAAGCATTTGGCAAAACTGGATTTTTATTTTCAGAAAAGAAGCTGGTTCCACAAGTAAGTCAGCGCTTATTTTTCAGTTGTGCATGCTTCCTATACTCGGATAAATTCGCTAATAGCCTTGTGCACTATGAATTCTGAGTACAGTGAAACTGTAGTGTAGAGCGTGGTTGTGCATAGTTTTGTACATAAAATCCATTCAAAACCAGCTAATTTATCAGTCTGTGTAAGTTCAAAATTTTTTAGTTTTTAGTTGAAAATTAATGACAGTGGGCTTTTCATTTTCTTTCTAGAAGTATAATACTGCTTTTAGAAGTCTTTTGTTTTCTCATAGCTTCATCTCGTATATTATTTATTAAATGCCAAATATATGCTTGTTGAAGAGGAAGTACATCAAGCCACCACTGTCCCAGAGAAATTAGTGTGTGGTAATGTACTAACATCATTAAACTGTCCCATGACTTCTCTGAGGACAACATTTTGAAGAAGAACTTCAAAAATTCAGAGACTGGCAGCCGTGCTGTTCTCATGTTCATGACTGTTGATTGCTTTCCAGTTTGAATCAGAATATAATGACCAAAACATCTCTGTTATTATTTATCTATTAGTATGATCATACCAGTGAGAATGTTTTTAATGAGTAGCCTCTCTTAAGACTTATGATGGTTAAGAAATGTTAAGAAAACATTTAAAATTGATTTTATCATCAGCATTTCTCTATGAAAGATAAGCTATCCGTGTCTCATCAATCAAGATCAGCAAGATACTGCCATTCAGAACAATCATTTTCAGAAAATGAAGATCAGTAAGTAAACTGATTACTAGGAAAAGTATTTTATTATGTGAGATTAAATGCATGCATACATTTGACACAGGCAGTTTTTGCCAGGATCTTCATAAAAATAATTATTTACTACTCAAGAACTGTACATTCTTTTTAATATCATATTTGAATTTTGAAACATAAACAAATACATTGCCAAACTCTAAAGAAACATGAAATAAAAAAATAAATCTGAACCCAAAGAGATGGCAGTGAAGATTCCAGAAATCAAATAGGCATGTGGCACCCAGAAAATATAACCTCAATATCTTTATGAGCTGTAGAGGATATTGTCCTTGTAGTTGTCTTTTACAGTACAGTACTATGGAGTCTATAAATTGTGTTCTTTGTTACTGGTACTAGAATGTGATTTGTAGCAAGCTTCATTTTAAGAAAAATATTGTTTATCAACCAGCTACTTTTCCTTATATCAAAAAGCAGTATTTGGAATATAAAACCTCCAATCCTGCAGGAAAAGTGTTCCACAAATTAATGTAATATAATGAGATGAAATGACACTGTTTTAAAATGTTATTTACTTATATTTTTATACATTTTTCCCACAACTAATGGGTCGGGTAGTTCCAGCAGTGGGGCTTTTAAATGATGCCAGATGAATAAAGGCTTTGTAGCAAGGAGAAAACAGGTGCTGAGATGCAGAGCGATTTATTCTCTGAATTTTGAGCCTTTTTTAACAGTAGAAAAGCTGGGGTTTTTTTCCTCACTGGTTATTTATGTGTTGTTTTATGATATTAGCTAAAGACTTTCAGCTTTTTTTTGAGCAGTGACATACTGCTCAAAGTCCTGTCATGATATAGGTTAACAAAGCACCATCGAGTGCCTTGATTTAAGAACCTACTGCCAATCACTTGGTACCTAAGAAGATAGGCACTATCCGTAATGTCCTCGGGGTAAATTCTTGTTTGCGTTTCCTTTACAAAAAGCTTGCAGTTGTTATTACACCTGCTGGTGTTCAGTGTCGCTGACCTCTCACCTAATGTACAATCAGGTGCTCTTTTTTAACAGGCAATCTGGCATTCAGCCCACTTAAATTAGGTTCATTTGTCATGTACTCCTATCTGCCAGCAAGCAAACTGGGGAAAAAGAGGTCAGAGAAGGGATTTTTCAAATGTAAATGTTTCCTTGAAGCTGCTGTTGAAACTTAGATGTGTCATTCAAAATGCAAGTTACTGCTTGCTATCTTTCTTAGAACGCAAATAGTCTTTTACAAGCACTTTTCCAAATGTCTTTGCAACAGTTTTGCATGAAATTGTTGCATGCACATTTTTATTGCAAATTATTTTTGCAAGCAAGAAGTAAATCACTGGGCTATATTAAAGCATATTTTGCCCAGATGGTCCTTTGAAATAGAGGACTGAAATGAAAAAAATGAGTTTTAAACCACTTACAGGAAGTGGGATCATGCAAAAGGCTGGTTTCACTTCCCAGTATCTTGTTGCTATTGGTGCTTTTCTATGTGGGATGTATACAACTATATCATATAACATATATCAAAATATGTTATTAAGCATACATTTTGAAATCATTTCATTTTGTCTCCCTTTAATCACCTGAGCCGACGTATAAGTTAGATGGTAAGCTGTGGATTCTGCTAGCAGGTAATGTTACCTTTTAAAACTTAGTGGTTCATGAAGATTTATGTGGACTTGGTTGAATAATAAACGTTCCATTTTCTGTGATATTACTACAATTTGTGTAAAGTAATAACCTTGGGTAAATTATGTGCTGTCTTCTGCTGTGTCACATCCACTGTTAGTAATAAGGAAGGAGGAAAGTTTTGTGTTGGTGATGTGTCAGTGACAAGGAAGAGACTGGTTTTGTGAGCTAGAAGACTGATGAAAAGAGAGTTCTTGAAACTCTGTGATTGTTGTGTGTGATTGAGAGAGAGGCTCATTGTGGATGAGTTCTTGTACAGGTGAAATCAGAAAGGAGCTGAAGAGCCTCATTAGTTTTAGCATTGTGATGGGGTGTAGTTTTTTTTGGCAAGGTTCAGCTTCTGAGATGATGGAGTGAAAAGGTGAATGACTAAACATGTTATTTGGGTTAAGTGCAATGAAAGTGGTAGGCAAATTGTTTGCCAGTTAAAATTAGCTTTAGAGCTAGAATTAGGATATGGAGAGAACAACATAGGACTGAGAGAGAGAGAAATAGTCATGATTTCTTTTCTCTCTTCAAGTTATTCCTGAAGGATCTTTATTTTCTCCACTTTTTTTTTTTAGGTCTTTTATTTCTGTTTTCTCATTTCCACTTTCCTATGTCTCTGTGTGTTTATCTTAGGATAGTATCACCTGAAAGTACAATTCATTTACTGTATCTGATAGTCTGTCAAGACTACAAAGAAATTCAAGGACCGGTAATTGGTAGAACCTTTATTCCACTCCAAATATAACTTATTTTCATAGGAAGTCATTTTGTTGTTTTCCTTCCAAACAAATACATTATAATTCATGTTTGTCTACTTTGCTGCAAAATACGAATAAGAATTTTTGAAAAGAATAGAAAAACTAGAAATTTATTGCAATGAAATCAGGAATAACTACAGACTCCTGTTGTCTACCAGAGTAAGAATTCTAGATCCTTACTGCCAATTTCTAAGGCAACTGCTAAAATCAGTTTTAAACACTTGTTCTCACTCTAGCAATTTCTGGCAGAGGTAACATTGTATTTTATAGTACAGCTTGTATGATATCCAAAACAGGACAAAAATTTGGAAACAATGGGAGAATTTGGCATTTATTAATCTGTAGACTGTGAGCATAGTTTAAATAACTTTACAATGTGAACACGTACGTGCTTTAGAGTCAATAATCAAAGGCTTTGCAGATTTAGGAGAAGGAATTCCATTTTAAAACAAAATTAACATGTAATAAAAAATCTTGACATAAAACTGGAATGCAGTATGATATAGCGCACCAAGACTTACATTTCCAAATCCTTTTTTGTACTGTTTTCCAAAGACAAAGCCCAGTATGTACACGAAGATTAAAAAAGTGAATCATATGGAAGTCAAGCATCAAGAAAGATTTGTGCGCATACATTTTTGGATAAGTTTGAAAGTGTTGGTTTCCCTAAAATACTGTGTTTGAGTGCATTTACATTTATCTTCTTTCTTTTTACAATATGCCTTTGCAATAAATGAATTACATGCTTAAAGATACCATGAAATAACATTCCTTTCAATGGCTGCATCTTTGTCATTTAAAATGCAGTAAATGTCCCTTCTGGTTTTCTTAGAACTGTATACTGTTTGCATTATTGTTATGTAAGAGATGTATCATGGTAAAGAATAGGACCAAAATTGTCAGTACACTATCAAATAATTCCCAGCATGGAAGAAAAAATAAATGTCAGATGTTTCAATTTACCAGCTTTAAGCTTCTGTCAAGGCAGAAATCTGTAATACTAGATTCCAGATCATTGCTGTAGTGTTTTCTCAAGCATTTGTCATTTAGCAAAAAGAAGGCCTGTTGCACAGAAGCCTCAGAAGTGTGAACTCAGCTATTTTGTTTCTGTGGTTAGGACAGTGCTGTTTATTGAATTTCCAGGTAGGGATCTGACTTGGTTATCTGTAACTCAGTAAATTACTGTACAGATGTTGAACTTAAAAAAAAATATTAAAATCAAGATGCTTACAGTGTCATTGGAAATGAGATAATCAGTCTGCATATTTAAAAAAATATTATAGAAATGAAGAGATGGCTTCTGGTATAATTTCCCTTTCCTATAATAACATAGACTGTTTTGCCATTCCTATTTACAAAAACTTCAAAGAAAAATCATGAATTGGCTTGCTACACATAAATTTTGTTGGTTTACTTTCATGTTTGCAATGACATTGCCAGTTTTAGAATATAAGTATGTTGTACTGCTTGGATTAAGGATTTGCTAGATTTCCTAATAGTTTTAGCTTCTGAACACTTAAAAATTTGACATTCATTGAAACATAAATCTATCGTGTTTCAGATTGAAAGAATAAATGATGTGGTTCATTGTTTAGTGAATAAGGTTTTTTTAAATGCAGTATTTCATCATTCTGACATGTTTGAGAAAGTCTGAATCTAAATTCCTTTGGTCAATTGGCTTGACTTTCTTGCCAGGGTCAGGGGATTGAGTAGTTGTGCCAAAGATTTTTATTCATCCCTGTTTACACAGAGACTGACTTGAAGCTTTCATAGTCACTTATTCCTATCACTTATACCAGAACTGAACCCACATGAATGTAAGTCCATTTAGTATTTACCCATTCTGTTTAATTTGCATATTTAGCTATATGGTTTGTGTCTTCGTTATAGTTGCAGTCAAACAGTGTTTACTATTTTGTGAAACTAGCCTGACCAGTAGCATTCAAAAACCTTTTTTTTTTTTCCTGTGAAAGACGGAATGGGTTATAAAAGACATACTCAGCAACACTGCCTCAATGTGATTTCCATTTACAGTTGGAGCAGAGCACATGTGTGCTGGGGTATGTGTCAGTGAATGTCTCTTTAACTGGCTGTGTGGTACGAGGGCCAGCATGATGAGGTAGAGCATGCCAGTTTTCCTTCCCAAAGGATCTAGTTGTTCATATTGGCAGGAAGTTTTACTTGCCAGAGTGGTTAGAAACTGGCAAAGTGAGCACATCCAGGTCTAAGGTATTCCTTACACACATTTCTTCATGGGAATTTATTATGTTAACAAAGGTACCATATGCAGTGTGCTTAATATTCTATTTATCAAGGCAGAGAAACAACTGTATGAATAAGGTCAATATACAGTAAAAGTTATTTTAGGTTGAAGGTCAATATGTTGGTCCTTGTGGTTTGTTGTTTAAATCTTTAGAGAGTTTACATATTAGCAGCTATTTCCTGGAAGCAATAGCTATGATGTGGAATCCTAGAAGGATTTTCACTTTTCATTTTCTCTGTCTTCCTTTTAGAGGAGAATGGTACTCATCCTCCTGGAGTTAGTTCATTTCTTGTAATGTTTCTATGTAACCTCTGAAGACTTTTGTGTTACATGTTTTTAAAAAGTAGACAGATTTCATTGATATGAAAACTGAATAAAATTGCACAATGTAAGTTTTATGTTTACAAAACTTTTACTCTCATTTGCACTAAATATAGAAGTACAGAAGGTCCTTGCTTAAGTTAGGAATTCAGGAAATTCTCTCCTTCTTGTCATGGAATTGATGTCTCAATGGACTGCTCTACAGTTGGGCTGTAGCTCTTCGCTGCTGTATTCAATTTTGAGCATTATTCTTTTTGAAACTATGCTTCTAGCACTGTATTTCAAATCTTCTGCCAAAGGAAGATGCTTGTCCAAATAATATACGCTTTGATTTTTTTTTAAATATTGTAATTAAAAAAAACAATAGCAACAACAGAAACAACAACAAAAAAATGCTGCACCAAACAGTTTGAAGGTAGCAGAAGTTAGATTATTAACAAAAAACTGATTTTTTTTTTTTTAATATTGTTGTCAACATTAAGATACACACCGCCTTTTCATAAAGACTTTTGATGGAACAATGTTGTATTTAGTAACTTGTGATTACAATAGCCCGCTTGTTGAAAGACAAGACCATTTCTGTGGTTATCTGGAAGAGGTCAAGGTGAATCACCTGTGGAACAAGGCCTTGTTTTGCCTCACAGCTGTTCTGCTGGTAAAGGAGCAGAAGACTTTGAAAGAATGTTACTGCTAAATCCATCCTTTCTCTTCAGTTGCAAGCTTTCCTGTACGTGATGTCTAACTGCAGGTGAATTATTTCCACAATAAGGCTCCTATGTCAGCCATTTTTAGGGCTGGCTACGTGTCCTGCTATCACTATTTTCTCAGTAGGATGACAGCAGCTGTTCTTTGATTGAAACATGAGGAAAGATATGTTGAAGTCAGATAAGCATCAGTTCTAAAGCAGCTTTACCTCCCAGTTTGCTAGTCTTTGTAATACAGCTAGTAATAAGGTATGCTGAAATTGAGCTTTGTAATTGATTTGAGTTATAATCTTGAAAGGCTTGTGTAAATCTATGTAAATAAATGTTTTGAGTTGTTGGGTTTTTTGTATATCTGCTTTTTCAGTCATGGCATCTTAAACTAAAAAGCTCAGGACAGGAAGACATCATCTGAGTCTTCATTGTAATTCTGAATGATTACTGCTCATCATTCCTTATGATTACGATTTGCCTTGTCAAAAAACACTTCTCAGTGTGGTGGGGTTTTTTTGCTGTTGTTAGTTTTTAATCTGGAGTGATCTGTGACTGGACAGCAGTGGTATCTTTTATCCTCATTTCCAAAGCTGTACTTGTAAGACCACATTCAGCAGCAGATTAATCTTCAAATGCCTTGGTTCAGTTTTCACAGTTGCTGCCAAGCAGGCTTCCTTTCACAGACCATTCTGGATTTTGTGGCACTTTATAATTAACATTTACTAGTAGCAAGTCTGCTCCTGAATCCTGCACAGTGAAAAGTAAACCATGCTGATACACATTTCTAATGAAGATAAGCAACATGAAAAATTTCTCTTAAGCTTTATTTTTAAAATGCCAGAAGGTGTGATGGGCAAATAATCATTTGTGAAATGATCCCAAGTGCATTGGCAGGTACTGAAGATTTTCAGAATTTAAGTAGGGCTAGAGAGAGGCTCAGATCTGGTTTCTTCCGATCTTGCTTGATTTTTTGATTAAGTACAATGAAGAATGGCATTCTTTTAAAAAAGGATTCTAACTGTTACGTCTGCTTAAATCCACTGGATGCCATTTAAATTGCGTTAGGAATAAATGTATCTGATATGTATCTGTCTTTTACCAAACAATGCAGATGAAAAACTCTAACATCACACCTTTACGTAACTACAAACATGTGACAATGCTAAAGTTTATTGTCAGAGGATTGAACCAATAAACTTTTCAGTTAATCTCTAGACTAGGTTTGGCTGTGATTGAAATTGTGTTTCAATTCTAGTTCAACAAACATCAAAACATTTCCAAAATAACAAAACTTAGTCAGTTGTAGTTGAAGCTGGAAAAGATTCAACTGTTTTTCAGTAGGGTCCGTCTTGTCCCCTTGATCTATTTATAATCTTTATATTTTATTTAAGATGATAAATGTATTTGGTATTTTACTCTTACAGTGCTCTGAAATAGACAATATCTGTCATTTGTAGGGAGCTGGATCATGCATCTTCCCACACTACCTGATTTCTGTGTTGTTATTAAAACAACAACAACACCAAGACTCTTTCCTGTTAATGTACATGTAGTTAGGGTAATGGTCAAAGCTATCTATGCTATTAGCCCTCAGAATCATTGACTCATACATACTCAGTAGCGTGGGGTCAATTATTCTAAAAACTAAAGCTTTGAACAAGACATATCTTTTTCATAAGATGATAGCGCCTAAATTAAACCATGTCTTGTGTGAGGCTCCTCTTATAAAATGGGAGTTGTACAAATCTTATGCACCACATTACTTAATGCTCATAACACTGAATGAGCTTTGATCCAAGTGGATAATAAATAATATATTTAGAAGACCTTCTGAAGATACAGATAGATGTTGGGTTAAATGTCATTTAGAAATAAGAGGATTGTTTGACCAGCAGTAGTATTTTTACAGAAGGAAACAGAAGAGATTTTTTAAAAAATATATGCCCTTCTCCCTATGTGAATGTACTGATTAACCATGCAGAAGTTAAAAAAGTCTGCACAGAAAACTATAATCAAATGTTCACACTCCAGAAAATAGTTGTAAACAGAAAATTTTTTCCCCACTTCCTTCTGTCTCTGCAGATGTCCTGTTGGAGAGACCCTTCTTGGTTTTGGTGCTTTGCACAAAGTAGTTGTGATGGCTCATGACACTAGTAGCAATAATTAGAATCTTGCTATTACTCTTAATAGTGACTGCAATGGTAGGAGCTTGTTTTCTATATTGACGCTTGTTTCTACTAACATTTTAAGCTATGAATGTTTTGTTTTGGTATGTTTAGGCACTTCGTTTTGAGTACATTATGACGTTTAGCTGGAATATACCTGTCTTAGCTACATGCAAGCTGCTGTGTGCAGTGAAGAAAACAGAAAATCTGAACGAAGCATTCTAGCCTAGGTTCTTTTGCCTGTCCCTTTCTGAGTTTCAGAGATCCTTTTATATTTAGAGTACTTTATAGTATGCAGAGACTTTAGGAAGAATGAAAACGGGGTGAATTCGAACCGCCTTAGTGGGAAAATCTTGAGAATGATTTGGTGAAATACTGTGTGATCAAAAAGCAAGGAGTTTACACTAAATTTAGAGGATATCAATTATGCTTCATTTAAAATTCTGCAAAGATTTGGACTTTGTATCTGAAAAAATGGTCCAGTGTCAGTTCCAACCAATTATCTGAGTGAAAAGAAATTTGAACATCCCTGTTTGCAAAGAGAATTTTCAGAGTTTATTTCTTCTTCATTATTTTTAAGCAGAAACTGAATTATTTTGGAACAGCTATGCACTCACTATGCCACGTCGCTCTTTCTCTTCTCTTACATACTAGTGAATGTAAATCAGGACATTTTTAGTCTCTCTGATTTTCATTCAGTTTTTCAAACAGTGGTAGTGACTAAAACAGCTCTATCAGCCTCTCAAAGAGGTCAGTTTATGCTTTGGCAACTTGCCATAAGCATAAAAATAATGTTTATTTATTCACTGGAGAGTGGGAAGGGGGCTGAGATGGAGCAAATGCTCCTTTTCTTGGTTTCTTTATTTAAAAAAAAAAAATTCTCCTAGCTTGAATCTTAAGAATTCTTTTAAACAATAAACATTTTTAATTCAAATTTTTAATTTCTTTAAATAATAAGAATGATTAAAAACATTAAAAGAGGATTGCTATGATGAGTACCATCAATTTACCATTCTATGGTAGAAAGAAATGTTATGGTGTTTTGTTTAATTACATTTTATTTAGATCACAGCAATATAAAAACAGAATAACCCGTTTAGTTTGCACATATTAGTCTAGAAAATAATTCATGTAATTGTTGGTTGCTGACATTGTGAGCCTGTTTAGAGAACTGTCAAAATTCAGGTAATATTAGAACTTGAAGTTGAGACTCCAGTCTTCTTGTATCGAGCTTTTCTTTTACTGCACAGTTTAGGACTGTGCCCCTGCTTTTTTCCTAGTTGTGATAGAAACCTCAGAAGGGTCTACTTTCAAGTGCTGTTCTAGGTGTATATGTAGCTGAGCAGCATTTTCTGCTGAGACTTCAGTTCATGGAGATAAAGTAATCCCTCTCTGTTTCTGAAACCAGCTTGCAAAATTCCCACCTGATTTCTAAATGCAGCCTGTCAGCTGTGTATTTGCATTTAAACCTGGTAATCATTTTACCTTACTGTGTATTAAAAGCCTGAAACCTCAGCTGGTCTCTCCCTTTTTATTTTTTAGGCTGTAAATAATACTGTTGCCTTTTTTAAAGAAGATTCTTGGTGGCATTAATGTCACATTCATTTGCTTTGCCCTGTTTGCTTTTTTTCCTGGTAGAATAATAATAAAAAAAAGGGGGTGAGAATAAAAAAAAAATGCATATGTCCAAATTTGTAGGATCATCTATAATGATTGTCTTTTAGCATAATTTTTAAGCAGTATGGTGCTTCCTTTGAAACGCAAATCATGGATTTTTGGAGATTTAACAAAGTGCACAGTATGGAGGAATGACTGATAAAAGACTTAGAAGCAGATGTGAGTCAGAATACAAGAAACCTTATGTATCATGGGTAAGTTATTACAGACATCCTTTGAGGAAGGTGATACACTGTTAGAAATAGCATCCTGCTATGCGTTAGGAACTGGTATGGTGGCACAGACTGTGAACTGGTCCTTATTGTTACGGTGTAAGTAATGTGTCTTTATATATTACGTGGACCCCCATCTCCCAGGTGCCTTGTGCAATGGTGAATTGCACTGTGCTGATGGAATCAGTCTTTATGACATAGAAGCTGACATTTCAGTAAGTTCCCTGGAAGAAGGAAGGATGCTCACTGTGTGCTTTTTCTAGTGCCTAAAATAATGACCACAAATTCACTGCTGTTGTGAGTGATACCAGCTTTTTTTTTTCAGCATGTTATTAATTTCTAGATTCTTACTAGAGCAGCATTTTAGGTAGTTTTCAGTGTTCAGTGTTAATGCTCGCAAATTGTGACTTTATAATTCAGATGTGTCTTGACTATTCACACATTTTCTCCTTTTCCACTTATTTTGTTTTGCTAATTTTTGTTTTAGATTCTAATGGCAGTGGTTTAGGCCATTATCTTGTCATATTTCTTTATCAGAAATAAATAAGTAGAAGGAGTACCAACTATTCAGAATTTAATGTGGGATATCATACCTTATGGAGACAAAACTGTGTGACACTCTACAGGTACAGGTTTTCCTGAGGTATCCTTCAGGTGCAGAGCTGTCTTGCTCCTTGTAATGAAGGTCATCGTGTTGTTACCTAGATACACCTTTGGTCCAAGGCTGAAGCGTTTTGAGCTGGTCTTTGACTGATGGAATTTCCATGCTTAGATGCTTGCAGCAGTCCTCTGTGTGCTGGGCAATCAGTGTAACATTTCCACATTACTTCTAGGTCACGGCTGTCCATTCTAGAGTACACAATGCCTGCACTGTGGTGGCTAGAACAGTCGAAGATAAGGAGAGAGGTTCAACATTTCCTAACGAGTCAAAAGTTGCTTCTTATATAGAGTCAGTGACAATTTAACAACACTGAGGTTGCACACTGCTCTAAATATAGTATCTACCATGCATGAACTGAGAGACAGGTATCCTGTCCTCACCTGTGAGGATTTCGAACCAGCACCTTTTTATTCCAACATATTGCTTTGCACATTGTGAAAGAATTACTACAGAACTACTTCTGACCTCTCCCCCACCTCCAAATAAATAAATAAATAAAATAGAGTGCTTGCATTCTTGTTAGTGGTATCACCATTGTCACCTTGTTTTCCAGTTATCACAACGCTTTCCTGGCAGGTGGAGTTCTGTAGTTTCATATCTAACTTAGGTATCATTTTCTTGATATTCTGGCTTGTTTAAAACTGCATTGTATTTTTGTCTAGAGTTAGTGTGCTTTTTTCCTGAACTATTCAGTAATGTTCCTAGTTTTATTTAACTTGAACTGATTTTACTCAAAATGAGGTGTGCCTTGAAGTGTCTTGATTCAAATATACGTCACATAAAGGGTAGATGGATAACCTTCTGGATGACAGATGTTACAAAGATAAACTACTGTCACAGGCCCTAATATCACTTCTGAAGATGATTTATCAAGTGATTAACAAGGCTGTCAGAATTAGCTAATATTTATTTCCCAACCTAGAAAGTGTCTTTCTTGTCTCTCCTTCATTCTGAAATAGTAACCTCTAGCAGCTCCTACAGGGAGATAAGGCAGAGGGTTCTGCTTCCCAGGAGGTGGTTTTTGAAGTATGAATGTTTTGTCTGTGAAGAATATTAATGGGAAAAAAAAGTAAGTGGAAAGGATTTTCTGCAGTAAAATGTAAAATAAAAACCAACAACAAAACAGACACATTATATACAAAGACATGAAATGCTATTGTTAGTTACTTTGTGCTGTAAATATATTTTTCTTGGACACATTAGCTTTTTAGGGATTGCTCATTTGGTTAGTTTAAGTAAAGTCCTATTTCATGTGGAACATAGTGACACTTAAAATAATTTTTAAAGTTGCTATCTGGATTTTTCGTTTAATATTCTTCTTGGAAATAGAATGTTTTCTGTACCACTGTCAATAATTAATGGGTCAGTATTAAGAACGCATGAAGATGACTTGTATTTTCAAGTCTATCCTTGAATATTTAAAAGAAATATTACATTGGTTAAACACACTTATTTTAATGCATTTTATTGCTGGACTTTCCATGCAAACACACAAAAATGTGAAATAAATGTTTTAACTGGGTGTCTAAAAGAAAGTTCTGAAACTGAATGGATCAGTCTTCCTTCTGATGACGGATTGTGAATGCAGTTTTATCTTAGTGTGAGCGGGTGCTCTACTGGCGGGTTCTCATGTGAACAGATTAGAAATCTGTCTGAGACATTTTTATATGATCTTGATTCATTCCCTTGGAAGAGTGCAGGCTTTTACTTATTTTAAAGATGATTTCAAGTGGCTTGTTGAGATTACTTCTTGCATGTGAATTTTAGCTTGGATCATGTAACGTGGCAGGGACAGTTTTTAATAGGTATGGTTCAGGTGGTACTGCAGAAAATGAGTCACTGAGCTTAATGGAAAAAGCTAACGTATACACATGTGTGGCAAGCAGCTCTAAGAGTGCGTGTGTACATAAAACGTAATAGAAAAAAATTACTGCTGGTTTATGTTCTTAGAGCATAGGCATTTATATATAAGCCATCCTTATGTCTGGGACATGTCATAAGCAAGTGGCAGCTCAGATCATTTGTAAAAGCCTGTTTTTTGATGGACTAAAGGGAATAAATACTTTCTGAGACATACCTGGTTAAGTGTAGCTATGACGATCTCATCACAAAAGACATCAGGTTTATGTCAAAACAATGCTTAGAAATTCATATTTCATTTAAATTTTCCAGTGTATTTCATCTTGAGTAAATTTGTACTTAAAACAAAATTCCTGATCAAAGCAATACTAATGGCAAAGTTAGATCAGGGTGCTAAGGCCCTTGTTTGGACTAAGATTATTATTTTTTAGTGGAGACTTCAGTGTTTGAGTCAGTGAAAAACATGGAAATACAAATAGATGGTACAGAAATAAGAATTATTTATGTATTTCTCTGCATTTCGTATGAGGAGGAATGAAGTAGGGATGCTGCAGACGTGATTAGTAAACTGCCAAATGTAACTGAAAGGTCTTTACTGGCATGTAAGTGATCCTTCTCAGAGGGACTTGGGACTTGTATCAAGGAGACTTTAATTCATCAGCAGTTGGTCAAGAACATGCGGAGGGGCTGGAACTAGATGATCCTTTAAGGTCCCTTCCAACCCAAGACATTCTGTGATTCTATGAACAGAAAATGTTGGTATCAAACTTACTTCTATATATCTGGAGGTCACTGAATGCCCTGTGAGCATGCCTTCGTGGTGACTCCACCAGTGCCAATACACTGTGGCATGTGAATTTCTTGGAGCAACTGGGAGAACCCTATGAATGGATCTCTTCTGTATTTGGAAATCCTGTCATCTCTGCCTTAATTTTTTCCTTTAAGTTATCAGTAACACTGTACTGGCCAACTATACAGTACTTTTAAATGTCTATGCAGATGATAGCAAGTAATTTAATGTTAGCCAGCTATAATTCCATTTAGAGTATTGTAACTTTTCAGTAATTGTCAACTTGAATGAATTTGAATTGGTTCCCAAAAGAAATCTTTTAACTTCCTTCAGCTTGTCCCTTTTCCTACCTTCATTAAATAGAAGTTAAATATACTTTCAAAATGTTTGCATTTGAATTGGTTCCCAAAAGAAATCTTTAACTTCCTTCGGCTTGTCCCTTTTCCTACCTTCATTAAATAGAAGTTAAGTATACTTTCAAAATGTTTGCATTATGAAGACATAGCAGCTCAAGGCATTCTAATTAATTTTTTTTCTAGCCATATAATATAAATAACTAAAAAAACTCTCAGAAGACACTGATGATGCACAAAAAAAAGTGTCCATAGAAAGAACAAGATACCAAAAAATGAGTGTGTGTTTGTTCGTATTTGTCACTGCCAAAAGTTGATCTGTATATTGCTGCTCTGAAGGATTTTCCTGACCTTTCCTTGTCTCCTGGTTGTGTTTCTTTTTGCAAAACTGTATGGACACTTACCATTGCCTGAGATGATGCAAGAGGAGAAACATTTCATTATGACAGTAAATCTTATGTCTCACAAATAATGAAAAAAGTCTTTTAGAATACAATACATTTTCCACAGATTTTTTAAATTTGTTGATAATTTTCTCACAATATGTAGAAAAGAAATTAATACATTTCGAAGGCTTAAAAATAATATTAAAAATTATACTTGAATTACTTTCTTGAGATGTTTGAAAGAATGAACCCAACACTCAAGTCATGGTACTTGACAAGTATGCAGACATGGGTTTTGCATCAGATTATTCCATGTGTTCTTACAAGGAAAGGATCAAATTAATTTTCCATGGTGGTTTGGTTGAGGCACTGTTTGCTTATTAATCAGTCTTTACTCAATGCTTTAGTTTAAATCATGCACGCATATTTTATGTATGGAGAACAGTATTTTTTAGCTGGAAGTGACTAAGGTGAATACAACAGGGAAGAAAGAAAATACAAAAAAAAAAGATCCCTGTAGGGAGGGCCACCAGAAAGTGGTGTTCTTTATCCATTACAGACTGGTTATTATCTGAGAAGGCAGGTTCTGCAGGCAGGTGTCAGTTTGCAGTAAGAAGAGTATGGCATGTGTAACTGTTGTAACTAGCTATGGATTTACGTGTGTGCATAACCATATGAAATGTACTTAAAGTGCACAAACCGTATCCTGTATCTTCTATTATACCATATATGTTTTCATTCTTTACTGTTTTGGTAACCCCTTCAAGTGTTTTAAGGATACTTCAATATTTTCAAGTTGAAGTCAATCTATACCTTCTTTGCGAACATCTGTTTGTGGATGGGTTGTAGTTAAGTCTGGACAGAGTCTTGTCTGATTTAATTTAAATCTCATTTCCTATCCTGAAGATGTCCGTTATGCCAGTTTACTCTTCTAGGTATATCTGCATTCACCTCCACTCAGCGTAGCAATAACACTCCTCATTGCCTCTGAAAGTAGTAGAAGTACAAGGATGTCTTAAATAGCAAAGTGGGTCTAACCATAATATTTGGGGTAGATGAGGTTGAACTCTCAGGAACGTGTGTTAAAATGAGGATGAAGGGAGAGTGTTCAATTTTATTTTCTTCCACGTATTTAGTTGAAAGGTGCTAGCAGCACAATTTCTACTTCACTGTGGTCAGTGGTAAAAAAAATTAAACTGCTCTTCCTGTTTTTACCCTATCTTTTCCAGTCTCTCTCCTAAAATCAGATGTGCAATCTTAGTGCAATTACACTGACATTAATTTTGTATACTACTTTAATATTAAGATGTCTGACAAAAAAAATGCTAATTTACTAAGCAGTTACCATGTGTTCATTTAAAAAAAATCCCATTTCGTGTTCATGAGTTGCTGTCTACATGTGTGCCTTCCACAGCATCACATTTCATGTCTATTCACCCTTGAGAGGTGCTGCTGAGATTAACATTATTTTGATCCCAAATGTTTTCAGCTGCAATCCCTACACAATGTGGTAAAAGCTATTGGCATACATCTTTCCATATCTTTTATATTCAGTAACTGCCAGAACATCAAACAAAGCTATGAGTACCAAGACTATCATGTTTCTTTATCGCACTCTTCTGTTAGACCTAGGGAACCGTACCAACTCACGTATCTGTAATGGACCATCCTTACTGAGGACCAGAGTAAAATGTCTCTGTGCTGGGTGTCAGTCTTTGACATCAAGGCTACTACTTCCTTTGGCAGAGCTTCTTTCTAAGAGGACAAGTACTGGAAGATTGTGTCTCTGTGCAGTACAGCTGTGTTTCTTTCATGTCTATGGCTGTATTTTTCCTGGTTCCCCTGTGGATGGAGTTACACTTGTTGCTTCTAGAATCTGAAGTTCTCTGGGTTAAATACCATTTTGGAAAGGTACAAATTATTAGAAGATGGCAGTAAACAAATAAGCTTATGTGTTATTTCATATTACCATGTTGTTAATTCCTGTATATTATTTTATGTGGCCTATACATTAATTTGATTATTATATCAATTGCCTTTATTTAATTTTACAAGTGGCAAGCAAGTTATAAAAATAAATAAAGTAAGGAGGATCACTGCCAGGATACGTTAAATTTCAGACCTTCTTATCTTGATCTTTGTCACTTCAAAAAAACAAAAAAAACACCTCCAATCACCTTATAATTCTGAGAAGATATTACAGTCTATTAGGCTAACAGCGTAAATGTTATTTAAAGAATAATTAAAAAAAAATTTTGGCTGGATTAATTTTAGAACTGTATCCAGCCATGAAGCCATAGGTCATAAGAATTTTATGTGAGGAATGCAAAGCCTTCATCTCAAGCACTTGTACTCTGGAACTTACTAGCTGCAGGATCTAGCTCTTACAGTTTTAACTGGGTTTTTTCAAATAACCAAGTAGGGAGTGATTCAAAAGCATTAACATTAGCACTTCTGTTGGAATTAAGCGTTGCATGTACCAAACTCTCTTCCTTTTTTCAATATTTTTCCTTGCTTAATTTGGCAGTTGTATGACATACAGGGCACACTGTATAGCCATCTCTACCCAGAAGAGATGAGCAGTTGGCCTTACTTTAATGTTGGAATTGTAACTGATCTGAAGTTCAGTGTGAAACTACTGGCACTAAAACAAGGACTAGCTCTGTAGAAGAGGATGAGTCTGACTCAGTGTCTGCTGGGAAAGCAACCAGCTGAGAGCCGGGAAGGGAAAAAATGAAATGCTCTCTTTTCCCCAGGGGTCTGCTGGAATTGACTCAGTTTTAGACCATTTTAGTGCATCTTATAGCATTTAGACCATTGCCTTTCCTGAGCTGTAGAAAACCCAGCTGTTCTTGTATTTGTTCTTCAAAACAAAAGTTTCGTATATCTCAATCCAAGTTATGCATGTACAGAGGTCCTACTGAAAAGTGCTGTATGCTGTCATACTGCGTCAGTCAGAGTATAGCCATAGGTGGTTATACTGTTATGTATATGCATATATACACAGTGACATTGATTGGAGGGGCATAGAAGGATGATGTGTGCCTTTCAGTAGCTGAGAAATACAGACACGCAGTACTGTATAAGCTTGTTTTAAAGGGAATGTAAACTTTTTTTCTGTAAGAAGTAATAATCGACTATGAAGACCTTAAATGTTATAGATTATTTTTTCCCATTGTCCCTTTTAATGGAGAGTTTGGAAGAGTGGGTGCTAGAAATATATATTCTTTCAAATCCTCTCTTAAAGCACAAATTGAAGAAGACTACCCCTGTTTTCCTCTACCCCCAAGGAGTGATTTATTTATGGGAAAACAAACATATCAGTGTTCCACTGTGTACTGGATCACTACTTGGTGTTTTATGTGCCTCAATTGTTGTGCTTTCAGATTGTAAGTCCCGAGGGGCAGGGACCATGTCTTCGTTTGTTTGTACAGCACTGAGCCTACTGTCAGCACCCTATAAATAAGAAGTAATTATAGTGCTACATACCCATGTATTTTGAAAGCGTGGGTCAGCTCTTGTTGAAATACAAGGAAATTTTTCCCTCTTACTTCAGAGACACAGGATACGCACTACATTAGCTGGCTGAATTTGATTTACATTGTTGTTTCTCTGTGTATATGAGTTTGTGTAGGGAAAATAGACTAAAAATTACAATGCATCCTTTACAATCGAGGTGCTTTATTATATGAAGATGTATTTTGATTGTTAAAAGAATATGCAGGAGTTGTTATGAATTAACAATACTGTTTCAAATGATGATAACCAGTTTTCCAAAGCTAACAACTTCATTATTAATAAGATAGTAAAATAAGAAATGAAACTGCTACCAACTGTGGAACACTGTAATTAGAATGGAAAATTCCATCATTCTACTCCATAGACACAAAAGTTTTTCTGAGTGCAATGAGTGCAGAGAATACCAGACCAAGAATAGGAAACCTGTTTTCAGCTACCATATAATCCGAAAGGCGCACCATTTTTTTTTCTTTTTAATATATGTGAAACATACTTTAATGTTGAGGCCTTGTGTGTTAAGGTTCTTTCTGCCTGAAGTGAAGTTTTACGGCCAATTTATAAGGTCTTGCAAACAGGAGTTTACAGTGGAAACAGTGACTCTTACCTTAATTGTAGCAATGTCAATAGCATTGCTGTAATGAGGATCTGGCTACATTCCATCTGTTGACCACACCAATGTTTTTTTGTGCATCATAAAAGGAGTGTTTCCCCTCCATATTTGATTTTCCACGTCAATCCCTCCTATGCACACCAGCCTTTCAGTTTATTGGAATCCCAACATGTGAATTGTGTAAGTGATGATGTGTGTTTGCTCACAGGATGGAGACATCCTAGCCCATGCAGAACTTGTGGCATATTTTTTTCAGATGCAGTGGCTTGGCTTTGTCACATCCCCACTATGTCACATTGGGTACACACAGCTGATTAGCAAATCAGTTACGTGTGGTGCATGAGGTTATAGAATTGGAGAGGAGGTGGCACCATGCTGTAAATACATGAGGTCGTGCAGCAAGAGGACATGAGATGAGGCCAAAAGAATGAATTTCATGTTTAGCGCATGAGACTTGGCACATCTTGTTGGCATGTGTCTGGGGAGAGCTTGTATTTGCAACTGTATAAGGAAGAATTCTTGTATTTAAAAACATTACCAAAACCAAACAGCATAATTTTTAATGAATTCTGGGCATTTTTAGTTTTCAATCAAATCAAAAATTGAACAAATGCACCTACTAAAGTATGTAAAGAATTTGGGATGAAATGTCTTTAGTATGAAGCACAGTTTCACAGTTGTACATACAGCTGCCTTTGTTCTTAATAGGTAAATATATTACTAGAACATTCAATGGATGATCTAATGTTTTCCAGTTTCAGTGGCTTTTCTGTCTTTGCTAAGGTGAGATGCTGTGAAGACTGAAGCTTGTATTTTCAGCACAGGGATGATCCCACTATGTTTAACTGCTCAGTTTGTCAATGTTTGGGGCCTGGTGCACTTATGCCAGGAACAATTTATAGCATAGTTTCTTTGATATAGACCAATATAACTGTGTTCTAATATACACCAGTAGGTTTTTTAATTAGTTTGTTGTTGTTGGTGGTGGTGGTGATGGTTTTGGGATATTTATTTTTTTTGTGTGTCTTTTTTTCCTAAGCAAAGAAGAAATAAAGGAAAAATGTGGGATTTTCTTAGTGTCCTACCATATGGTAGCATTCAGTTCATACAGCTATCCAGGTCACAGTATCAGAGTTTCTCTAGACACGCTTTATTTTCTCCTCCATGTGAGTTCTGCGGTGTTTTTGCTGCTCCTCTGTCTTGCGTGTTCACTCCTATACTTAAAAGACCAGCTACTGGCACATCCCTCTTTCTTTCAATGTATATGTCTGCATAATAGCATATGCCTGTAGTTGGAGATGGTTCCTGAGACTTTCCCAGGTCCACTGTCTTAAACAAGAAAATCTTCAGGCCTACCAGCTGTGGTAATACGTCCCCTAGGCCCCTTTTTTCTCTTGTGTAGTAGGTTTTCATAGGAAGTTGAACATAGGAAACTTAATAGTGATGAACCTGAGGATATGTGTTACAGTTGTGTTGTATATGTGGAGATTGCTATTTATTATACTATATACAGGTCCATTTTGGCCCTAAGCATCTAGCACAGTTAGTATAAAATTTATCATGAATATTTTTTGTGAACACTCTCAGTCTAATTGGAATTCTAAGTAATAATCTTTAGTTCATCTGGAATTGTGCATTAAAATGCTGCTTTAGCTTTGTTTTTGAGGAATATTCCGTATTTTCTTTCCTCATGTATACCAGTTTTCTGTAGAGTATCTGCTGTTAATGCAGGAGAAGAAAGAGTCTTGGATTTGAGGATGTAATCTGGTCAGCAAACTTTGTCTTTTAGGTGCTCATAAATGTATGTGGCAAATTGGAATCTTTTAGACTTCTCTCATTTTGGATTTGACATTTTAATAAGAAATTGGCTTGTTGCTATGTAGACCCAGTATTCCTGGGCACAGTGTTGTTCCCTCCTTGAGTGTATCAGGAAGTTCAACCTTTAATGCTGGTATGACCCACTTGTTCCTCTAGTAGCTTCACATTTTCTCTGATGCTCCTTTCGGGCGTGGGGAAACTCTACATCCACATCTCTAAATTCACCACTGTTCCACCCTTTAAATCACTAATAATGATCCTCAAAGGCTATTAAAACTGTTGTCTGATAAGAAGGGCAAATGACAAGATAAACTGATAAATACTGATTCAAATCAGGACTGTTTCTGCCTCTTGACCTTTATTGAAAGTCATTCTATAAAATAGCATTTATTGTGCATTTTTGTACAGATCTATCTGGGGGCAGGAGAGGCTTTGCCCTATGGTTTGGTATGATTGTGGTATGCTTTGGAGAGCTGGAGATTCGGTTTTATGCATGCACTGCAGCTACAAACTAAGTAGCAGTAGCAGAGCAATTGGCATGTAGTTTGCATTATTGGGGTTGTTATCAAGTCCTGAATCACTTTTTTGGTCTCCTCTAGTGCCCTCCCAGAAAGTATTTGATGTGGGAAAATCTTCCAGAGTTTAGGAGTGAAAAAGATTTTTTTGTTTTAATTTGTTACTGTGAAGGTCTCCATGATAATGGATCAGGCAGTATAGGGAGCAAATTGGGCATGGCAGGAGCGCAGGTGATGGAGGGGGTCAGTGCATGAGCTGCCCACTAATCTCACCTGATTGTTTGCTTTGTAAACAAGTCTGTGGTTGTTGTTGCTTTACCTTTCACCGTATATGTAAAACAAATAAAATAAATGCAAGCAGATGACCAAAATATGAAAAAAGGATAAAGACGTTCATTTAATGTGCATCGTAGTGTATAGTAGCTCTCATTTTCGTTGTTTTGAGCATGCAGCATGTATAACAACCTTGGCTCCTTACCATAACATACCTCAGTCAAATATTTCTGTTCGCTACTTAAAGATCTTATTTTCCTTGATGTCGAAGATTAAATAATCAAAGAATCACAGACTTGAAAGATGCTTGTTCTGCTCATAGCCAAATGTCTTGGGAGCCTTTGAGGACAGGGTTGATATATCTTTTGGAATAACAGTAAACAAATTTTGTTTTCTAAAGCCAAAATAGTTTTCAGATGTTGGTAATTAAATGGAGTCCATAAAGAAGCTAGAATATTAATATCAAGTGTAAATATTGCAATATTAGGAGATACTAGCTTGCAAGATTCATTAGGAATGGGATTCAGAACTATTGTAGCTATACCTTTCACCCACACCTTTAACATTTTACTATCATAACTTAGGTGATAAGCAATACATAGGTAGGGCATGCCTATGGCTTGTATTTTCCTGAGAAATTTTTAACACATCTATATCTCTAGTATTTCATCACATAATTCAAAGATCCATACTCTTGTTTCTTACTCATTTTTTTCTTCTTAATTCTTCTAGTTGTTTTCTTATGTGTTTATTCTGCTCATTTGAAACGCAGCAGCTGAAAGTCAGGGTTTACTCTTTTGTTTAGGGTTCCCTTTTATCTAATTTTGTCCACTCAGTTATGGTAAAACAAACAAGCAAAAAAAAGTTTATGATTCCTGTATTTCTTTTGTTTACTTTTGTCCCTTCTCAGTTAAATGTAGAGGTCAAACAGCAGATGACAGCAACAATGTTTTTGGTAGTTCTGAGCTAATGTATGTCATGTAGAAGATTCTGTTTTTTATCATTTACTATGTCATTTTTATCAATTTAAGTTTCTATTATTATTATTTTTTTTTTTGGCCCACATCTGCTTAGGGGTAGATTTTTTAAAAGCATTTTTGTTTCTATCTTAAATTATATCTTATATGTATATCTTTAATATATTTCACAGCAATCAAAAAGTAGAAGTCACATTACGGGAGAAAAACTTGTAACAGGGAAGGCAAACCTCAATAACTTGTGGTGGATTCTCTGTCACTGAATTCTTCACTTAAGGAAGTGTGTGTGGTCCAGATAAACAAAAAATCTTGGTAGTGTTGAAGGTATCCCTTGATGATTCATTATGGACAGTGTCATAGAGGGACACTGGTTTTATGAGTTTTCACTTGTGGCTGTATCAGTGATGGAAGTTATACAAAGCAAAGGATCTGGAAGTGTTAAGACTTTCACTTTACAGTAAGGAAGATTTAGCTCACCGCCTGCTTGCTGCTATCCTCCAAGATCAGAGCTTTCCTCTGGAAGCTCATGCACAAATATGTACTCAGTATTTATTTTTGATACTCTTTTTCATATGTCTTTAATAGTAAATACAAGGGATTTATGTAATGATTTATAAGCTAATGATCTCTAAAGATTTGGAAACACTGCATTTAAGCAATTGCTGCAGTCCCTTCTTGAAGGTATAAACCCAAGGAAAACATAACGTGTGTGTGATATAGGAGAAGGAGCAAAGGAGTCAAAAAAACAATAGTTGCTCAGTTGCAGCTCTGGGGTGGGAGGTAAATAAAGCAATGTCTGAGGTACTGTCTTCACAAAAGCAAAAGAAAGAGCTGTCAAAGCCCGACACCCACATTTTGATCTGATCTCAGATGCCTAGCACATAAGAAGAGAAGGTGTCTGCACAGGCATGACAGCGCAGCAAGTGATTGAAGTGCAGCCTCCTTTTCTTCAAGTAGGCCTATTTACAAGCTGTGTGGCATAATTTCTATCTCAGAGTTAAAAAATGGTCGAATGCATTCCTAGACACTAGGCAGTTACTTTGTGTAATGAGAGCTTTCGTGCTGCAATACTTCATTTGGTCTTTACTAGTGTTAAAAAGGTAATTATCACTCTTACTATTTTCTGAGCTGACAACCAAGGGGGTCTAAAATGCTTTTTCTGTCTGATAATGTGCTTAACTAGCTTTCAATGGAGTTGTGTATCATGGTTCACTGCCCCTTGAGTTTTTTCAGGACCTAAAGTGACTGGCTTAGTGACTAGCAGTAATGTACGTATCAGTGCAGATCAGCAGCAGATAATTTAGTCTGATCTTGTTTGATTTTATGGGTCTCCTAAAAACTTTGTTTCCACATACCTAGCAGCTTAGCGGAGAGGCATATGATTTCTAGCTGCTAAACTTCAAGGACTTTTTTAGAAGGGGCAAGAATGCATGGTGGAGGAAAAAAGGGTGGAATTAATGCTGAGAAAGAATTTGACTCTGGTTTATACTCTGTTGCCTTTCATTTTTAGACATGTCTGCACTGAATACTATACATTTCTGCATCTGTTTGTGGTACAAAATAACAGAAATGAGATTACCAGATTTTAATAAATAAAGTGTTTTCAGATGATAGTTCTCATGTTTCTCTAGGAGAAAAGAGAAAGTTTTTTACAATTCTAAATATAACTCAATATCTACAGTTAGGGAATTCTTGATGTTGTTACTATTTAATAGTAATCTTTGTAGAAATAAAGATGCACCTTTCAAATATTTAAATAATATAGAATTGTAGTTGGACAGTATATCCTGGATTTTGCTGGTGTTTGCTGGTTACTCTGTGCTGACCTTAAGATGTAAATGAATAGATTAAACGTGGTTTGGGCTTTTTACCTCTGAAATGGAAAAAAAGAAAAAAGGCTTTTCTCAATTCACTTCATGCACTGAGGTGGAAAATAACAAGCACCAGTATCTTATCCTTACAGAAGACATGGAATTCTGATGTGGAAAGTAATAGGCTAAATATTAGGAAAATGCAAAAAATTATTTTCCATTCACCATCATCCTTGGGAACCAACCATTTCAAATTTTATGTGAGTAATTAGTTTCATAAAGGTGTGTTCTCATGGTGTTCCCATTGAAGAAAAATATAGTATATTAGCAAAAGAACAGTGATTCACAAGACTCTAAGGAAGACAAAATGCATTTCCATTTTTATGAATGGTCCTTGTCCTGAAAAATTAAGGCAATGCATTTGCTGAGTTTTACATACATTGCAGACAACCATTTTGTTCAGCTAACATGTATGATTTTAAAATAACTAATATTTTCTATACATCCAAAAAATGACAAAGACTTCTATATTTCAAATGACTGTGACTGCTGTCATTTCTTCTACTTCTTTTTCCTCTTACAGTGAGTGTTCACATTCAATAAAGTAAACAATAGCTTGTGACCATTATCTTAATTTTAGACAAGATTAACTTAAATTTAATGGTGAGATGAATGTAGAAGGAGCCAAAATTTTCTAGCAGAGATCTAACAGTCATTATTCAGGGATTGCAGGGTCTCACTTTTATGTGCCTAAGAACTTGATGTGTTTATGGAGTGCAGGATAGTAGATAGTTTCCCTTTTAGGTTTTGTTATTGTTGTTGTTGGTTGGTTTATTTGTTTTTGCTAGACAAGGTATTACTGGTATGAGCAGGCATTTCCTATAGGCAGAATAGGAAATACAGCTAATACAATTAATAACCCAGCTAATAGAAGAAAATAAATTAAAGGGAAAGGCTTTAAGGGCCCTCATGATACGCTGTAGTATTAAACGCATGGCAGCCTGTAGACTCAGAATAAAATCTTACCACTTGAGTGTGATGTCACTCGTGAATTATTTGACTGTGGTAGCAAATGCTGATAGTGATATCACACTTATGAAAACTGGAATTCATCCAGATACATTTGAAGGTGTTATCTCCAGTCCATTAATGTCACTTGAAAGTCAACTGTTACCTTTTACATGGAACTATTCAAGAATGTTTTACCTTCACTGTTGAAGCATAAGAGTGTTCAAGAAACCCATTCTTTTTGGTTTAGATTCCTCTGAGACCCTTGATGGCAAATTTACTCATAATCAATGTCTGATGTTAATGCTAACAACATATACTCTTTTAATAAATCTAAAGTTCACAAAATGATTTAAACTCTCAAATTATGTCAACATACAAACATTTATATTAATTTATAAAATATACGGTGATATCAGTAGATCAATATGTCAATATATCAAAAATTACATCCTTACAATTTTTTGACAAATAACTTCTTCAGTAATAAATTAACATGCTGTGATGCTCTTTTTTATATGCTTTTTGTCTGTCTTAAATAATTATCAACAAAGTTCTTCTACATCTTTTTTATTTTAGAATTACAGCACTTCAAAATTCTCTGTCTGACTCTGAAAACAAAATGAGAAAAAGAAAGTTATTGCAATGAAGCAGTAACATAGATTTATCTATCTGCTTTATATCTTCTCTCTTTATGTCTAGCATCCTTTCTTATTTTAAAGGCTGTCTGACTTTTATTGTAGTTGGTAATTTTATGAAATGATCTGGAACACTTGCCAAGCAAGGTATCTTTCTCGAGACTTTGTGCAAATAATTCAGTGTGCTTAGCAGAAAAGGTCCAACTAATTTCAAGATAGAGATTAAAAAAATAATAATAAACAGTATGTTTGAATAGGTTTACTTTTTCTATCACTTGAAGATGTGTTCTGCATTTTAACAGTTGAATTGTACTCATTCCATGGATATACTTTGTGTCATGCAATTAAATGTTTTTCCAAATTAGATTAATTTATTGACTTTTAGAATAATTCCTTTCTGTGTGAGACTATTAGGTTTTAGCAACTAAGTTTCCCTCTGCATGATCAAGTCTGGGACTGAGGAAGATTTCCCTTAAATTTTCAGTCTGGGACTGCTTCTCTTCTGTCAGGTCCAGAGCTTCAGCTCCTGTTTCTTCTGCACCACCTGCCAGTCCATAGAGGTGATTTTCCCAACAAGTTGATTTGAGGTCAAGAATTGGGATCCAGGGAGGACTGAGGCTGATGAAGAGCTGGGAGTTGGGAGGAAAAGAGTTTGAGAATATATCTCAGTAGAAATGAAAGGCTGAAGCAGCTGCAGGAGTAAGGGAGAACTGAGGTAGCTGTGCAGTCAGATGAGAAATAATGGTTGGTGGTTCAGGAGACCAGGAGGAAGACTGGGACTGCTAAAGTGTGAAGGAGAGGATTGGAGGGCACAGTGGAAATCAGAATGCATGGATGAGAATGATTAAATACAGAAGTTGGAGGGGAAATAGAGTTGGCTGAGCAAAACCCCTAGAAGGGTTTATCTGAGGAGACACCAGAACTCTGAAAGAGTCTGGAACTTTTTTACACATTGCTTATTCAAACTTGTAAGCTGATAGTGTAGAATTTTTATCTGTGCACAATTTTCACATGTTAAGGAGGTTGTATGCAAATAGTAGAAATACTTCTGGAAATTCATTGTGTAAATTTAAAAAAAAAGTGTGTAGACTTTAATCACATAAAGCGGTTAACATTAAGCTATGAGACAGAGAGAAAGATCAGCTTCTCAATATCATTTTAATCAATAAAGTTTCCTTGAATGAGCTGTATAGCACAACAGCTTTTACTACAGGGCCTAAATATGTCAACATTCGCAGGTAGTACTGAGATTATGGTTTTTTTCATCTACAAGAGAAACTCAAAAAAGGCAAATAAATAAATAAGCTTAAGGAGACAGCTACGTGGTACATGAAGAGAAAGTGCACCAGAAGGTACACCAAAGAATGAGGATGATATGATTCAAATAAACCTTCATACATATGACATTTTTCTGTTGAGGATTTTCTCATAAAGATCATGTAAGTCTATGGGAATATAGGTTACATAGAGTAACATACAGCTAAAGGTGAAATAGAGTACTATCAGAATATTTCACTTGTTTTGCTTGCAGTTTTTTGAGTCAATAGAACTATTTATTTGACCTAGTTTGACAATTTAAACTTAAATATGTAGAATTTCTTTTCCAAGTAGGCAAATTCTGTGCATCAGTAGCTTTTACAAAATGATAGCTGTCAGAGTCCATGATGAGGTTTTTATTTGTCAGACTCTGTTTAATATTTAGAGTAAACATAAAATTTCATGAAATTCTGTTTTGTGAGCCTGGTATACAGTTAGTGTCAGAAGTCCATAGTAACCAGGCCATACTGCTTGTATTGCTAGAAAGATAGAAGGTGCCTGCTTACTCTGAAAACCAGTGCTGATTTATTTACACTCAATTTGGGCAGTTTAGTGTGTCAACTTCTTTTCATGTCATTAATGCAGCATTTCATACTAAAAAGAATATATTTGTACTGCATTGCAACCTACTTTGTAAGAAATCCTGGAAGTATGTGCAGAGAGGCAGCGCCTCTCCTTTAGCAAGGTTACTAGTGAAAGTCCCCTTCCTCACATAGAAAAAAACCAGTTATTGTTGGTATGACTAAATTAGGAGGTTAGCATTCAGTCTAAACTGAACAAATATTTATCTGCACAACCAAGTGTAACAATGGAATTATAATCAGCAAACATGTGTCCTTTGGATTCAGCATAGGTTGGGAAATTCTTAAGCCTTTTTTGAATTACTATTGATTGGGGCTGTGGAGCACTTATTATTAAGACAGGCCTTTATTCTTAATCTGAATTGTGATGTAAGTCTTTCTAAGTCTTACATTGTTATAGGCTCCAGTTCAAGCCATTATATTTCTTTACAAAGTCCAATACAAAGATACGGTGCTGATAAGTAGTATGTCTAGGCCTACCACAACCTGCAGATATTTTTAATGACTACCACCGAGTGGGATAAAGACGGCAATAGTGAGTTTGGATTCTGCAGAAATAAGTAAGGAGCTGGAGCACCACCCCTACGAAGTCAGGCTGAGGGAGCTAGGCTTGTTCAGCCTGGAGAAGAGAAGGCTGTGGGGTGACGTCATTGCAGCCTTCCAGTACCTAAAGGGAGCCTGCAAACAGGAGGGGAGTCAACTCTTTACCAGGGTAGATAATGGCACGGCAAGGGGAAATGGCTTTAAGTTGAAGGAGGGAAGATTTAGGTTGGATATCAGGAGAAAGTTCTTTACCAAGAGAGTGGTGAGGTGCTGGAACAAGCTGCTGAGAGAGGTTGTGGTTACCCGATCCCTGGAGGTGTTCAAGGCCAGGTTGGATGGGCCCTGGGTAGCCTGGTCTAGTACTAGATGAATTTAAATTTTATTTAAATTTATTTATACTAGATGTGGAGGTTGGCGGCCCTGCCTGCTTCAGGGGGTTGGAGCTTGATGATCCTTGAGGTCCATTCCATGATGTGATTCTATGATTTGTTAAAAATCTGTGTTTTTAATAATTTTTTCATTTAATTTTTAGGGTTTTCTTAAGGATTTAAATGTAAAGATATATTTAAATAAAATTGGCTTTCAGTGGAAGAGTAAAGAGTAAACTAATACCACCTAAAAATGCTTCAAAGTCAGTCTGTCAGGTTCTTTCTGGCAGTGAAGTTCTTGCATCTTCTTTTTAATGTTGAAATCAGATCAAGTCAGTGAAATTTCTTTAATGAACTTTAGGGCGCATCTTCAAAGAAACCTGCAGTTGAACCTGTGGAAAGGCCAATGCCTTTGAACTGTGGAAAAGAAGTTTATCCTAGATTAGCTTGATCTTAACGTATACTCTGCCTTCTAATCTAGTAGCAAAGATCTAAGCTTCAGGAGTACCTCTAAACTGCAGTGACAACCTAAGACTGATGCATTGTTGTGGATAAATTCATTACTTCCCACTGGTATTGACATTTTACATTTGAAAGAATGGCAAAATGATTTATTTTGTACTGTGAACGTGAATCTTCTGTGTCTCATGGAGCACTATCTTTTCTTTGGTTTTGTTACCTTATACACCGAAAATTTGACTTCATTTTTTGTTTTCGTTCTCTCTCTAATGTTTCACTGTACTTCCATCCAGTTCAGTCTTTCATCACCCAAATGTGGAACAATGCGCCTTCGAATGTGAAAGGAATAACAAAATATGGAACAAATTATGAAGTGATGGAGAAGGGAAACGCAAAACTGCATGGAAATAAGCACATTAATGCATAGGCTCTGATGCACATAAGTCTGTTTTGAAGGACACTTCATTTTTAGTTTGAACTTCTGCTTTTAAATTTTGCTGTAATATGATATAACATTTGCTTTGGTGAGTACTTGAGGAACTTTTGGTGTTAACAGTATTCTTTTCTATAAAAATTCCTTTGGATTTCAGATTTTGTACTCTTTCCAGGTTACAATAAGAAAAGCATGGAATAGATTTTTATAGAAAAAACAACACTCAGTGGTTTGCAGCTGGCAATCACAGCGCCTCTACTGCTGTTTTTGTTTTTGTAAAGTGCAACAGGTCAATTCAATATCAGAGCTGAATATGTTCTTTCTCTAGTCAAAGTGAAAATACAGGTCTAGCAAAAAAATTAAGAGTCCACTGGTTTCTTCCTTTTGATCATTCTGCAAAATGTCTTTTTAACAACCATCTCCTTTTGTGGAATCAAGTAGGATAAGAATGATTATCACTCAGCTGGCCGAGGAAAATACGCCTTTTATTTACGAATTTTGACTGCTATACCTGACATTATTTGATGCCTACTTTTGACTGTAGCTTAATAGGAAATAATACTATGAAAAGTGCAGCAAAACTGAAGATCTCATTCATAATCAGATGAAAAAAAATATTTTTGGAGAGGGAAGTACAGTAGAAAAAAATACAGAGTGTGGCTGAAGGAATCGAAAATTGAAATTATATGGTCATCCAGCAATGACAATTAAATGCTGTATTTTTCTGTATTGCATTTTATTTGTAGAGGAAATCTTTGCACTGCTGAAATTAATGGGAATTTCACCACTGAATTGATTAGGACTGTTTCATCCTTCTGTCTGTTAGAAGCAGTTTCTGCTTTTTCTTCTTCTTCCTATTTAAAATAGCATCCTTCCTTTTTTTGCCCCCTCAATCCAGGTTCCTAAGAATTTATAATTTTCTGCATCAAAGGGAAAAATGCTCATGCTATATCCTGGATAGTTGAAATCAAGTACTATGCAAAAAGTTAGCTGATCTAATGGGCGGATTCCAGTAGGGCAGTCATTTTGAATCTGGACTTTCTTAGTTCCTGAGAGTGTAGGATTTTGAATGCTTTTATCCTTTTATTGGTGAGTGCACTAAAGTGCGTGCAGACAGCGAATGTTAAAGTGGCAGTCAGATAAACTTGTTAAAGCAGTGGGAGTTTTTCCTTTCTTTCTACGTGACTTTATCATCACAGTGGAGTTAAAAGGCAATTAGCCCTTCAGCTCTTTTCTGGCCAGTTTATTGGCATTTTACACACAACTGTTGAATAGACAGTGCCATATTAAAAATTCCAATGAAGCTGGCCTGGGGATAACAGACTCTAAATTTCAGGTTAATGTTGGTTTCCTTAAGAGGAACTATTGCCAAAAAGCTCAAGTAAAATTATCTAAATACAGTACCTATGCTGCGTGCACTCACAGTTGATGGAAAATTGTAGTAGTCTAGCTACATGCTGTGTTACATTTCCAGGGAAATATTTTTATAAAGAGTGTTTGATGAAAAAGTTTATTCCGTTAGTAATAACAGGCTACCCACTGTGTTACTTAAGGCAATGAACATAGTGAGTAGAAATAGTCACTCTCATCATAATAACAACAATACTTGCTTTGCATTTCTGTAATTTTCATCTGAGATCATTAAAACACTTTACAAATGTGAGTTACTTATTTCTTTTAGTATATGAGATGATGGGGAAGAGAATATTGTGTCTAATTTCTGACTAAATTTAGTAAAAAAAAAAAAAAAAGGTTTCATTTTTTTTCCTAGTGAATTGTGAAGGAAATATTTTGGATTGTCCTTTTTTCTCAGTTCAGTGTAAGCAGTAAATCAAGCACTTACTTTGCATTACTTGCAGACCAAATTGCTGAGAACCAAAAACTGATTCTAATTTAATCATTTTTCATCACTGAGAAAAATGAAGTACAGACACAAAACACATAACCTCACTACTGGAAAATAAATTGGAATTTTAATAGTATTTCAGTTTTAATCTCTTCTTGCCAAAGAAAATCGTGGGAGTCTTTTTGATAGATTTGAGTATGAATATTATTGGGCCTTAATGATATATACATTGCTTCTAGGAAGAAACATATTTAATTAAGTTTTGTAGCTGATTCTAATTTGCTGATTCTGGAACAGAGAATGAAAAATCCATTGAGGTCTGTGTGATTGAAAACCAGATGGTATAAACAAAGACTAGATCTGATATTTTTAACCTGACCATATGCATTGCTTAAACTTCTCCAAGTTGTGTCACCTAACTGTGAAATCCATAAAAAGTGTCCTCATAATTCCAGCTGAGTTTTGGATCACATTGATTTCAAAACAGGGAGAAAAGCCTGGTTTAAAGAAAGGTTTAAAGAATCAAAAGCCCTGTTTTCATTATTTGTAGATTCCCTGGCCGCTCCAGAGAGGGCACTCAGGTTTTGTTCAGAGAAGAAATGATGAACTTCTGCATCAGTGTGTCTTAACAGTAAACAAAGCAAACCAAAATGCTTCCATTTGCTCAGGTATATAGGCCAGCAGCTTTTTCTTTCACTGTACAACACTATTATTGGAAGCGACCATCAGTAAGCACAGTTTTATTTTAAATGAGTGTATCTGTTCCTCATCTATGACTGGTAAGGGCTCAGTCTTTGCTTCTGATACTGATGAGTTATCATTAAAGTTGTCTGTAACTTGTGTCTGTTAGTATGTCAAATTTATGTTGAAAGTCAAAAACATGGCTTCTTTAAATGGAAATTACAATGTCAGTTAAAACTCTGGAATTTAGGAAGTTAAAAGATTTGAAGTAGCTGGTATCATTTTTATTTTGACACATTTTAGGTACATTTTACTGTGCTCTTCCCTTTACTTTCATTTACTACCTTTTCTGTGGCTCCTCACTGCTGTTCCATGCTTATTATCTGTTGTATTAAATAAATTGCATAGTAAATGAGTCAGTTGACTGTGGAAGAGACAAGCACTAATGCTATTGATCAACTTAGCTCTATACAGTGTCTTGGTGCAGATTTCTTATGTGCTAAAAAATGGTGTAGACCAAAATACAGGTTTTGTGCAAACCTCTGTTTATTTTTTTTTCTTCATTTCAGTTGTGACCTGTATCAGCTGCATAGTGCATTTGCAGTAGCTCAAAGCAATGAAAGTACTGCTGTTATGGTGCCAGTGCTGAAGCACCCAGTGTGGTTCTGAGTTTTAAGCCATTTCTAATAGCTCTCTGGTCTAGGCAAAAGTCACTTTTTAGCATCTGCAAAATGAAGAAAATTGAATGTACAATCTTATTTTATTGAGATGTGTCACAGATAACTTGTTAAAATCTATATAACTGTTTGAAAATGAAAAGGACCATAAAATACTAAGAACATTACACGAGTAAACTCAGTGCTTTGAGCAAATGATCAAGACATCTGCAGCAAACAAAGACTTTTGAAACGGTGCCCAGCATCTGTGTGCCATCTTTCCCTATTAAGATAATAAGACTCTTTCATATCACTTAAAAGATACAGATAGCAGTTTCTTAGTGCTCTAGAGATATCCAGATATGGTGATGAGCAGCACAGAGAAGCCCAGGAAGTTCTTAGTAGCTGTAGTTTCAGGGAGATGCTGACAAAGGCAGCACTTTAAAAACTTTGGTAGTATTGAAGGTCAGCTTCACTCTGTAAAAAACATTTAGCCTGTAAACAGAGTGACACTGAGAACCTAGAGTGAAAAATATGTGACCATTAGTAGAAATGACCATAATTTATAGACACCAGGGGGCAGAATTAAGGTTGCAAGAAGAGCTATAAACCTGGCATTTCCAACCATCTAAAGCACTATCTATATTGCAAAGTCAGACTTTTAAATGTAAATGGTATAGAATTTGTTACAAATATTGGTCTAAATTTGAGGAAACAAAAGCATTTAAATACACTTGAAAGCGAAGTGTGATTGCTCATATCTTCAGAATGTGAATTTATCTAAAAGCTAACTTCAATTTATTGCAGCAGATGTCCAGGACATTATTGTTTGTGGATAAATTAGTCCAGCTTTTTAGAGGAAAAGCATTAAACAAATCATTTCGTAGAAGTTAGACCTCTTTTTGTGACTTTCTAAAATGCAGAAAATACTGTAGATAACCGCCTCTTTTATTTCCAACCTGACCTTCCATGTTCTGAAACTAATTTGCCATACTGCTTCTCAAAGTCTGCTCAAGGACTTCCTTTAGCAGAATAATGTGGTTCTTATTAAGCACATCCTATAAGACCCAGGAGGATTGCACGCAAAGGAAATAAGACAGAGACACAAATGAATTTCCATCCTCCAGTCAGATATATGATATTGATGACCAGGATGTATATAAAGGATATTGTAAAGAAGACAAAGAAAAGGAATTAAAGAAAATGTTTGACAAATTGGCTGTCTTCATATGCAAAGATGACGAGTGGTCTATACAACTGACTAGAAGAGATGTAGGCATCAAGCCAAATAGCTGTACAGTCAACAAGTCTCTTTGAATCACATGCTTATATGTAACCTCTCTTTTAAATGAGGCCTCACTTTAAATTACATCATCATGAAAGACTTAAAAGCCCGTAAGTTTTACATGAAAACTGATAGTTTCTCTACTCCAAATGTTGTTTTCCACTGGTATGAATTTTATATTTTTACCAGAATATCAAAACATTCTGTAAAAGTGGAACTTCTTTAGGAGATTTTTTTCTCTATTTTTAATGAAGTGCACCTAATATAAATGGTCGTGAAAATAGCAACGTACATTTCAGAATATCCTTCTTCCTCTAGATAATAAGTGACAAAAACATGCTCATGTTAGGATAATTTGATAGTGTAGGATATTGGCTATAATTCCTGATGTTCTGGTTCTAGTGTGTCTTGCTCAATGCATCTAAATATAGATTTCAGAGGTTTTACACTTGGTTGATGGGAAAGAATTTCCTTGTATATCTGGCATACTACAAGTGTGAACAGGTGAATGAACTTGGGAACTATGACTTTTTTTTTTTTTTTGTTTTATTCTTCAAAAATATGTAGAATTTGGATAATCAGGATTCTAATATGATTTTCCTGTTTATCTATTCTAAACCATGAAATCTGATATTTTCACCATGACTAATCCATGAAATTTTTCAACCTTGTCTGTGATTTACACAAGCTCTATTTATAAAGAGAACTTGTTTGAGTCCTAGGGCATGGAATATAATTTCCCAGAATGCTTTTAGTGTCTTTTTACTAATAAACAAAATGTGCACATTGGTTATATTGTTTCAAGATCAAGGGTAAAATATGAAGAATATGCAAGAGTGTGTTCCCCATAGCAGTGTATATGATTCTTAAGCCATTAAGAAGAAAATAACCTGTTGTGTTAAAGTTGGTAAGAATGGTTGTGATCATAAAGTTTACCTGAATTAATTGGATAACTTGCTTGGAGACTAAAAACATATGTGATACTTGTTTGTCTTTGTGTTGTAGGCTTTCAAATTAATCGCTGTCAGCACAAAACAGTCCAAACAAAAATAGATTTGCATGAATTCTTTGTGATGAGGATGGAAGGAATGGGGAGACAGCTTGAATGACAGTGAGGATAATTCTATTTTGTATTTGAGGGAGAGGAAATTGCTATACAGTGTTCACATACTGAAGTTCAATTTACTATATAGGGGGAAGAGTAAGGAACCTTTATGTAAATGTAATAACATGCAAATAATACCTTCAAAAGGAAAGAAAAAAAGTCTCTTGTGTATGGAAAGTTAGTCTTCTGCAGCTGTCCTCTCTCACTTTGTGAGGGGAAGACATTTGGGGGAAGGCCAAAACACAGATATTCACAAAGCATCCAAGTTTTAGTTCAGCATAATGTCTTAATCAGCTTTTACGGAGCTGCTCTGCTCTGTACCAAACATGCTATAAATGTGCGATACATCCGTACATGTAAATAAGTCACACTCCCTGTGGTGATGAAAACAAGATGACTGCATGTTTCAATAACTGCACAATGCTGCAGGTGATGGAAAAGCAGCATTGTCCTGTTGTTTTTCAGTTGAGCAAGGGAATGGAATTGCTGAATATTATGGCTATCTCTACATCATTTCAAATTCCTAATCATACAGTTTTATGGCAGATCTCCAGAAATCATACATTTTAACTGCACAGATGGCCAACTTGTGACATTATCTCTAAATTGGAGCCAGCTAGCAATTACTTGACCTGGTCTATAATGTCTCTCTCCAGGAAAAAATGATCATAAATCTATTCGTATGTCCATCAAATTGTCAAAATGTAGACATCATCTGTCATTCTCCCTCACTCAGTCATGTGATGGTAAATGCCTGTTTTGTGACCAGATAGGTTAACTTCTGGTTGTATGCTGAGGAAAGGCTCATGAAGTAGTCTCAAGGCTTCATGATGTTCTTATGTCGTTGCCCACACCATGAAAGGGAAACTTTGCACTTGCTGGTCATTGCTCTGCTCTGCCTCCTTAATCTCTGTAGTTTATGTTCTCAAAGTTACTACAGCATTTTAAACTGATTTCTGAATGAAAAGATTCAACTGCATAACTAAAAAGATTTAACAAAACATCAGTGAGTTTCCAGAAAGCACAAAGCTATCACTTACAAAGAAGTGAATCCAAAACAACTACTTACCATTCCTTATATTGCAATTAATCTGACTATCAAATAAAATTAGCAGTTGAGGAGGAGGGAAAAGGCAACAACAACAACAAAACAAAGAGGGAATGTTTCTTCCTGTAGTTTACAATTTATCTATGGAACTTCTTGCTACGTGATGCTGTTCCGAAGTTTTTGCTGGTTCAAAAACTGATTTGATGAATTTGTGGAAAAGAAAGGAACAAACATTTCAGAGGCTATTAAATGCAGAGATACTGTTTGCAATGCATAAGGAGTATGCTTTGAAGATTGGTTAAGCTCAGGGACTGTGCCAAGAGCCACCACAGCAGAAAAGATGCTGGAGCGGATGGACTTCCAGTGTTCTTTACCTCTCTGTCAGGTCTCCTGCAGTTACCTCACCGCTCACAATTTCTTGTCCCACACCATTTTAAGAGTCAAGGGAAAAGTGTGGCCTCTAATCCAGGCTGGAATCTGTTCTTCTTTACCTAATTTATTTCAAACTTACTAAAGTAATAAGTCTACAAGGATTTTTTTTTTTGTGGAGGGAGGGGAAGAATCTGGGGAAGACATTATATGTAAAATATTCATGTTTTGTAGCTGCCTAGCTAAAAAGCAATTGAGTAAATTTTCTGCCAGTTGCTCATACAGTGAAATGGAAAGTACATGGAATCTTATGATTTTGAAAATAACGTGAAAAATAGATACCGGCAATGAATGTGGGATTTCATAAAATCCCATTAAATTTAGAAATCAAAATGATCTTTGGATGTTTTCCTTTCATCAAGTGATAACTTGATAATGTCTTTATAAATGCACCTGTTCCCATGTTCCCTTCAGAATCTTAAAGCTTCTCTCATATTTCTGCTGTAACACAGAATTTCTGAATAACCAACAAGGTTACACAGATTCTCTTCTGATTCATTCTAGATATCTCAGATATTTGGGACAATTTTTAAATGTAAATTTAACCTAATATACATAGAATTGTTCAGGAAGGAATTAAAGATTGGCAAAGATATCAAATTAAATATTTGTAACGCTGTCAAAGCTTTCGGCTTCACCCATTTGCTGAATCTTTTAAGTAGATTCTCTTGTGTTTAATGCATTTAACATCTAAAATTATTGCTTCTGTGTTATAAAGGATTCTGTTTTATATGATTAACCTGACATATGAGACAGCATGCTCTTCCGTGTACATTAGGGCTACAGGATTCACTTATATATTTGTTGAGAATGAAAGTTCTACAGCAAGGCCTTTTCCCAGTGTGCAGATTTATCAGCTAAATTCTCAATTGTTTTGCTTGTATTATGTCATTCATGTCTGGAAAGAACAGTGTCCTGCTGTTTGTGAAGCTGATCTCCTGCTGCTATTTAGCCACTTGTAGGATTCTGTCCCAGTTCCTCTAATCCACTCTGCTTCAATAGCACCATATTTGGACTCCTTCACACATTCTTCTACTGCTCTGTTTGGGATGCTCTGTGAGCTGAATTAGAATTTTAATATTCCGTGCAAAACAGAAGGAACCTTTTTGTTAAATGAGAGTGTAAGGAATACTCTTCTCTGCTCTCATGGATAAAATTTCTACATGTGTACTGTATTATTTTCCTTCAAACTATTGTCCAGAAGTTGCGGCACTGTTTCAATTTATTGGTTTACTTTATATAAATCCATTCCAATTTGAGGTTTAATGTTGCAAGGCCTGCTTCCATTTTAAATTGTTTCTTTTCTGCTGTAACTCTGCATTCAGAGTTCAGCACTCATTTCTGTGATATCAAATGCTTATGAATAACTTTTTGAGGTGCTCGTGTAAGTTGGCTGTAATTAAAGTACAGAACATGAAGGCCTCCAAAAATCGTGTTAGATATGACACCAGAACACAAAGTTCACTAATGTATTTTTGCCTTATTTCAAGAAGTCAAATAGGATTTGAGTAGACTTTGATGATTTGCCAGCGGCCATTTTCTGATCCTCAGATAAAGCAAGATATAAAGAAAACAATGTAAAATTTGAGTGGTATATCTATATGCACATTGTCAGTTTACTTCCTCGCTAAGCATACTAACTTTAGTGCAACCACTTGTGTCTAAGATAGCAATTTTAAATCAGTGTAGCTAGTAGACCATGATCCTTTTTAAGGTAGAGCATGTAGGTGTACTCTTTTTTTCAGAATTGTTCCTTAGCTAATGAGATGTAGTTTACTGAAGAAAAAAGTGATCAGACTACCACTGTTTACCCTGTAAAGCACAGATGTCCAACCTTCTGTCTTGCCTGGGCCATACTGAGTGAAGAGGAATTGTCTTGGGCCAATTTGGTGCAATTTTTTCCGCAGGGAGAAATTCAGTGACACACCTTTGCTTCATATGCACTTCCATGTGAGATGCCATTTTTTTTTGCCCCTCTGCTGCCACCTTTCATGCAGCAACAAAATGTAACGGAATATTGGTGTAAAGATTCAACCTCTACTGCCATACCACCCACATCTTCCTCTAATGTTATGGACCAATGTAATAAAATAGGAGGCATTACTTTTGGAGCAGTATTTGTAAAATATGTAATACAGCTAATATTTGTAAGTAAAAAAAACTTATTTTAACTGTTCATATTTTTATTAAAACATATACAAGACGCTACAAAAGCATAAAGCTAGTGGGATGTTTGACCCAGTTTTTGTGAAACTATCACATCAGTCTGGTTTGATGGCAGTGGTTGTAATTCTTAGTGAGTTCTCCAGGTGTTCGTCAGAGATTTTTGATGAAATTTTACTCTTTCTGTACTTCATTCTTGACAGTAATTGTTCACAACTGTACATACTGCCAAAAAGTGATGACATGCATAAGGTGTGATTGTGAAGCGAGGGAAGGATATCTTTCTCTGGTAAGAGGGGACTTAAAAAAGTCTAGTAAAGAGACATGATCAAATTTTTGAGATGAATATCTGAATGCAACTCTATATGATCCATCTGAAAATTTGCATGTGGTGTGTTTATATTGACTGAAAATGGAGTCACAAATATAAATTGATTTTTTTTTTTGGCAATCTTGAAACCTGTTCTCAAATTCCTTTAGCAAAATGGAAAGCATGGCTGCATATTTTTCTCCACTCACAGGACTGTGTTTAGCCAGTGTGTCAAAATGCACTCAGTTATTTGCTCTAACTTGAGTTAACACTGTGCTGCACCCTCCCCTTGCTCTGCTTTCAGCCCAGACAGTGCCAATCACACACTGATGTGAGGTTGTTGCTGAGTGATGGGTACATGCCCAGGGCCTGGCTGGGCCGTTTGGTGGGGCAGAGCTACTGCCATGATGGCACAGGGCAGAGGCCAGCCCAAGTGCAAGCTGCGTTGGGCCACATGCAGGTTGCAGGTAGGACATGCCTGCTATGGCGAGAAAGAAGTTCCTTTTTTGTGCAAAATGTAACATTGTGGGGTTTTCTGTTGTAAAACTTTACAAGTTTTCAGTGCAGTATATACATATCTTACCGGTATGTATGAGGAGAGTGAAGGCATTACCCAGGAGAAACATATTTCAATAATTTCATGTAGTGTGTGTTGCTTACACCAAATTTCCAGAACTAAAATTTGGGAAAACTTTTAGAGCATATCCCATGTTTGTTTGAGCTTTCTGCAGTCCGGAATTCCCTCAGAGTGCTGAATTATCATTGTCAAGAGCCAGTGGTGCCAGAACCTGCTGAGAAACACCATCTTATGAAATGCCATCTCTTGGATAGGATTAGGGAAGCAAGCAGAAATCGGAAGACAATGACTACAGCAGTTTGAGAATATAACATTTACAATCAAGTTTTACAGTTAGCTGTGGAATGGAGAAGATAATGAAGAAAAAGGGGGAAAAAAGACTTCAAAAAGTGAAGGTGAAGTAGGGAGAGAGGTATACAAATATAGGAGGAAGCAAAGGAAACCATACTGAAGAGAAGAAGTGAATCAAAGAAAAAAGTAGTATATGATCTCCCAGTTTGCTTGCATTTGACAAATAGTATGTATGTGATTTGTTCTCAAATGTGTTAACATTTCTGATGATTAAAAGATATAAATAGAATAAATAATTGTATTTTATGTAATACAAAATGAAGAGAGTTGTAAGTGATCCATTAAGGCAGTATTAGCTTGAAGACTTTTGTGGTTCTGTTGATCCTTTTCTGTTTGTACTTTAAAATTAATTGAAAGCCTCATTGTGTTATTTAAACTGTGAAAGCTTCCAAGGTCAATGAGTGAGGTAATTGACCTGCCTGTTACAGGACAAAAATATGTATGTTAAATTGCATAATTAGTTTTAATTACATAATTATGGTGTTTAATATGTGGGGGTCAAAGGTTACTATTACATTTAGAAGTCATGGCAAGAAACACCAAAATAAGCAATGTAGTTTAATTCTGCATTTCTTTATGTTTTTAGAAAAGAGGTTCACTGTGATCTGTCCTTGACCTTGGATATATGATGATTATAGCAAATAGTGTATCACTGTTATACATTTTGAATCATAGAGACACCTTTGTAAATGACTAAGTGACTTTACCAAAGACTTCATTTAAGTTTAGAGTATACGAAAGTTAATCAGCAGTGGGAACTCAACTGACAGCAATTTAATCTCATTGGGTAAGGTAATTACATGATTACCAGGAGTGTTTATATATGCGCAAGGATATTTTTATTGGAAAAAAAACTAATTGCTTTCTTACTAAGAAGAGAAAAAAACAAACAAATTTGTTGTCATAGGTTAAGAGGACATCCTTCATTCCTTGAAATAGCTTATTTTCATATTTTAGCAAGAAATGAGCTCAGAATTCTTTTCAAATTTGCACTGAGATTGTCTTAATGTGTTACTCTATTTCTAAACCAGAAAGAATGCCATCATTTAACCTGTTTTGTGCAAGAAGCTTGTTTCTTATACATTAATTGTGTGATTGCCTGAAGATGCTTCTAATTTGTGATCTCTTTTATACACTACCCATTTCATTAACAGATATCTATGTTGTCCATTATACTAACAGATACTTCTGGGAAGGAGGTTATTATTTGTTTTTTTTCTATGATAGCACTTTTTTCTTTTCCTTTTTATAAACTGTGTATAAGATAAGTAGATGAAAGATGGTGTTCATAAATGCTAGAAGAAAAGTCTCACTTTAGATGCTCTGAATGGTCCTTTAGAAAATGCTCTTTCAACCAAATGTCAATGGAGGGAGTGTCAGAAGATGAGTCTTTGTTAAAAAACACATCTGTGAATACCAGCCAATACAGAGTAGAATCCCATTTGACTAATAAACAATGGTTGCTCCAAAGTCTGTTTAAGTAGTTGGCCAGGTCCGGCCTTTGCAGTTTGTATGGCTGTATTAGACACAAAAATGAAACTAAAAAGAATTACTTCATGTCTCATTGGTAACTGTTGAACACATTCTGCTATTTGTAATGGGCTGTAATTCTCTTAAGGCTGACTTGTAGGAGATAAAATGTTAATTAACTAAATGTTAAATAAGAAATGATTTTTTAAGAGATACATAGTTATGGGAAGAAGTGTGATACATTCCTTGTTATAAAAATAATTTGTTCTCCCTTTTGCTAATTTTTCCCTAATTAAGTTCAGTAGAAAATATTACAATTTTGAATTGTTTTTCTAAACCAGATGATCCAGTCACTGTTGGAGGCACATAGCCACGGCAAAATCTCATGCTGTACATTGATCACCTGTCCAACCTTTGCCTAGAGTGTGATCCCCAGTTCCTTCAAGAGATCCATCTTTACCTGTCTATAAAGAAGAAGAGGAGGAGGGAGACATCTGGGATATTCAAGTATCAAAGTTTAACACCAGAGCAGGTTGAATCTCCATTTATTTTTTTTCTCTATGTTGCTAGTGTTGACTTTGGCTGAAGATTTTTTTCAGGAATGTCATAGTATGCTCTGAAGTGTTACCTACATTAAAACATTTTGTTTAGGTTCCTCAGTTACTTAAATTATACATGCGTTTTTTGTAGTTCTGGGGTGCAATACTGAATCCAAAATCATTCTGCTATTAAGCAAGTTCATTAATACTGAGCATATGTGGCAGTCTGTATGTGTCTCTTGAATATATGCATACTACAAAGACCAAAATGGCTTGTTCTGTGTACTGTAGTTGTACCATTCTGTATTTAGCTTAATTCAGGTCCTCAGCAAGTACACTCATTTCCACTAACTTGCTTCAGATGTTAAATTTACTCTTTCTTCCTCTTCCATTTTGAAGAGAACTTTGATATCCAGAAAACAGACAAGGTTTCCCTTGCTGTCCTAAGGACTGCCCCTTTAGGAGTCTAGTACAGCCCACACACAATCCTGGAATACATCCAACTTGTTCTTTGAGCAGAATGTGAACCTCTGACCTTCTGGGCCTCCGGCAAGAGTGCTGCCTACTGAGCCACCAATACCCAGGCCATCAATAAGTTTTAAATGCCAGTTGCAGACTTCACAGAGATAATGACTTCAGTGTGTAAAGGTTTTGTTGTGGAGGCTGCAGTCTCACATATGGCGTGACAAAGTAAATATGCTAAAACCATAGAGAGCTGTTGCATAACTTACCTTGATATAACAGTTTTTGTAATATGTTTTAAGGCATGGAATATTATTTAAAGGGACACTGTTATGTAGGCTTAGGCCCAAAATGAAGCCATTATAAAAAGAATGTTTAGCAAAAACAGAAATATGTCCATGAAATTGTTGGAGTGGGATTTTCAGGGTAAACTTACTTGGATTTAAGCAGTCTCCTGCATGACATTGCACTGTTGTGCTAGGGAATGAGAACCAGAAAATGAAAATACTGTGAAGTGAGAATCTGAAACTGAAACTGAGAAGAATTAAGATACGAGAGGTCTACTACTATTGTTATAACTTCTTAAAAATCAAATGTTACCACATTCTGAAGAAGACGGGGTCAAATAATAAGTTCCAACTTAGTAATTATTGACACAGGTAAATAAATGTATTTACGTTTTTATACTGTTTTTAAGTTGCTTTAAATGAAGTTATTGTATTACATACAAGTAAAATTTATATGAAATTAGCTCGTGTTTTTGGTACATTTCAGCTTTATTGATGTTCTGGATTTTCAATTTAGAGTTAAAAGCATATGAAAGATATACAAAGAGAAGTTCAAATTGGTAACTGTGACTACTACACCAATTGTTATGTATAAACTGGCATCAAGAAGGAAAATTTAGCCAGATTCAAGGCGGGTCTTATGCTATGGAAAGACTGTTAGATAAATATCATGAGCATTCTGTGGAGCAAAGGCCAGGAACTCGGCACTCTTTTTTCCACGTGAGTGCCCAAATCACTAGGCTACAGACTCTTGCTCCCTCTTGTGTTCTTTCTCTGGCCCAATGAAGCTTGAATTATTTTCCATACAATGATGCAGCTTCAACAGGAGACCTTTAATATACCCTCATCCTTGTTACAGCATTTAATGTACCTGTAGCCCAATGATTATATGCTTTGCTAAAAGGCATTACTTTCAGCCTTGGTGTGAAGAAGGAATTGAAGCTGGGGATTTTGCTTGTGGGTTGAGGAGTCATGCTGCTAAGCAAGCAATCAATGGCTGCTGTTCACGTACCACTTCAGAAAGAAATAGCTCCTGAGCAATTATGGCTGGCTTTGAGAGCACCTGTTGGATCTAACTTCTCAGCCCACACAGAGTGGACTTCATTTCTACATTCCCGTCAGGCTTAGGTGTAAGCTGTGCAGTGAAGTGCTTGGTCCTGTCCAGGTAGGTAAGCTATGACCATGCATAGAGGTGCAGCTCCTATTTCCAGTTTAGCATAGAAAACTGTAGTGTCTTCAGAGAACAGATGTCTCCAGGCTGAGACAAGGCCCTTCAGATTTACCATTATGACTGGAGGTGCCTAAATTCTGCTTATGTCCCATTTTGAATTCCTGTATTTTTAGGACTGTCACTAATTTATTTTAATTTAAGAGCTCCTTTGAACATAGAACTGAGGGATTTTAAACTAGAACTGAGGGATTTTATGAATCTTTTTTTCAGGCATAAGTTGACTTTAAAAGAAGCTTTTAAAATTAAAAAGATGATAGGAAGAATTTTTTGTTCAGAAATGTATTGACATTTACGAACTGTAGACAAATAGTGTGTCTTGAACTTGAAATTGATTGTAGTAATGCTTTTTAAGAAATTCTTTGGAGCAGTATGTATTAATCTGAACTATGGAATATTCAACTAAATTAGCAAATTTGCATGTACAAAGTGAATGTGAAAATTTCTGACTTAATTCCTAGGCTATAATTTTATCTTATTTAATACACAAATTTTTATTATGGCCTGCAGTGCGGTTCCTTATTTCTGCAAAGGCATTTATCTGCCTCAGTAGAATTATTCTGGTGAGTAAGTCAATGCCTAAGATCAACTAGGATGAGTCTGGTTTTCTTTTTAATAGAAATGCTAATTGTGAAAGTGACATCTGTGAATTATTTTTAGTCTAAAGGGCTACAGACAGTATAAAATTAGAACTGTGGATTTGCTTGGCAGTTCTTTTATTATTGTTTCTACCTTTTAAAACACTGGAGGAATAATGTGATTCATTACACATTACTTTTCTGGCAGTAGATGCATCGCCTAGTTTGGTATCCAAGTGTATTACATTGTGAACTATTGCTGCTTTGTAATATAGTAAATTGGTGGCGAGAATGGAAACTTGCATTCATGGAAGGCTGCTTTTTTTAAAGACAAGTGTTTTTCTGCCTCCACTAGTGTCTGTTTTCATTGCAGTGGAGCCTTTCATACAGTAGGATAGCATTCAACACAAGTAGGAAGGATATAATCTGTAACCTGAAGATGGTCACTGACTGAGACGACTTAGGTACAGACCATTTGCCACCATTTATGTTCTCCCACACAGGATGTCCACTGTCTCGTAGTGTGCCTTTAGAAGAACTACCATTTGCAACAAACACAATTTAAAACTACCTTCTCTTTCACAGTGAAAGGAAGGTAACATGACAATACTGTTAAACCAACACATTAATGATTTTTTTTGTTCATGAGTACATGCTGAGATAGGGAACTGTTTTAGCATAGCAGATTGGATTGGCAGATTGCTCTAGAGAAAATGTTTGTTCATAGAAGTTGGAAATCAGCGGGTGCTTAGATAAGTGTTATTAATGAGAGACAAATAGATTAAAATAATGTAACAACTCATGTTGAGAGGAGAGAGAACTGAAGGAAAGTGAGTAGTCTCCTACTCAGAGAAAATTGTTGAGAGTCTTTCTATAGATGGGGAAATTTTTTAAATCCGTGAATTGATAGAGTGGTAGACTTTGGAGGTGAGTAGAGGTCTTCAAGGAAGACTAGTTCTAGCTGATTTGAATTAGTGCATTTTGGGTAGCCCTGCATAAAATAGTTATGATAATTAAAAGTTGTAATAAATAAGCATTGTGTTGAAGTGACAAGGTAACAGTTGACTGAGACCGTTAGAGATTTGCAGTTAAATTCACATGAAGATTAGTAGTTCATATGGAAACAGCATAGTTCCAAGATTACAGATGGGATCCATAAAAGGAAATCTCCATTAAGATGAGTTAGTTCAGTTAGAGTTCACATTAAGGGCCCTGTCTTCTGAGGTATGAAAATTACAAGTGCGTTGACACTTGGCACAAGAAAATTAGTGTGAATGCTGTTAATGTCTTCACTTGATCAGTTCTGAATGAAAATGCAAAAATGCTTTTCATTGCATTACATTTTATTTACTTAAGAGGTTCATTGATGGATGATCAGTAGCAATGATCAAGCAATCACTTGATGTCTTGAACAGAAAAAGTTTTCATGGTCTGGTCTCACTGTCCCCTCTTTAGCATGTTACCATAATGGAAAAAGGGTGTTCACAAATGTCTGAAACTTCTTTGCATTTGCTCTTTGGACTAGTGAAGCTGATTGGAAATTTGTCAAGTTAACAGTTCTAGATAGAAATCGCTGCTTTATCAATCCTGGAATCTCTCTCATATCAAGGGTAGTTTAAAGAAAATTCCTTTAGGAGGCTTTAATTTCAAATAGAAAATAACTATTTAGAATAGAACTGTTCAACAAGAAACCTTGAGAGAAATCTGCATTACAATACTCAGAGCCTAATAGTTAGGGCATTATCCTTTAAGACATGTGACTTTGGTTCAATTTCCTCTTCTGAATCCAGCTGAATAGAGACTTAAACCCAGCTGAATAGCTAATGCATCCAAGGCAACTGTCATTACCACTCAACTATTGTCTATAATAGGTTGGGTATCTCTGCTTTTGTGGAAATTGTGAAAGGATTTGTCCTGATACTAACAAGACCTTTCTGAAATCTCCAGAATTCTTACACACTAGGAAAGAACGTTTGTGACCAGCTTTAATCATAAGCCCCAGGCTTATTTCTGAAGAAATGCCTGTAATAATCATTATTTTATATATTCATACCAGGCAGCATTTATTAATCTGGACTCTAAACTAAATCTCAATCTAAGACTCCATATAGAGCTGTCTTTCCATGCCTCTGGTTATTCCTGTCAGCTGCCTCAGATTTTTCTCTGTTTTTCCTATAACCACAATTTTAACAGTTCAACCAAATCTGCTTAGCAGTGGTGGTTGGGATACAACTGCAATGAGCTTAATGGAATTTTTCTATATAGTTTTCTCTCTCTCTCTTTTTACACCTTATACTTTGTTATGACAAGGTGAACTCCAGGGTGATCGCTGTTGAAGATGCTTCTAATCCAAAACCTGTCATAAGTAATTTGATTGTAATTGGGATGTTGTTTTGGAATATGCAGTCGATGATGGATTCCATGAAACTACAGGAATCAGGATTGCTTTGTGCTTTGTGTGTCAATGTGTAGGTATTCTTCTGAGATTACCAAAAGGGATCAGTTACCTTGGTAATGCGTCCACCAATATTTATTGTGTCTATTTCTTTACCCAGGCTAATAAACATTAATCACATGGGAATGCTGGTGATGACCAATCTGAGCTGATTTTAAATCGATGACCTAAAGGTTAAAGTCTCTGTATACCGTTGCCACTCCATTGGGCTGTCCAGTCCCTCAGCAACTGTGTTTAACACCATTTTCAGTTTATCAGTGTCTTTGGAGGAAGAGTAGTCTTTAGACGTTTGATCTGACAAATACTATCAAAGTACTGTTTAAAGAGCAAGATGTCAGTATGACTTTCGCAGCTTGTCAATACTTGACAAAGATGGTTCTGAACTAGTATTCAGATGCTGGACTAATAAATTAACCAGCCTGTTAGATAGCTTTAATCCAGTCATATGGGAACATAATGCAGTGTAGCAGCCCAGTGAAATGTGAAACTATGAGAACAGCTGAATAAATTTAAACACATTTTTAAACATTCTAACCTTTGTCATAAAAATCTGATAATATAGAAGAAAAAGTAGTAACACTTTCTTTTGGTTTTGTTATTTTGTACAGTAGTTGAGAAGACTTAGCATTTCTTGTGGTTGCTGACTTTAAAGAACTAGTGACAATTTCTAGCACTACTTCTTGCCCCATATGAAGTCTATTCTTTCTCACTCATTAAGGAATGAATCTGGTTTCTGTTTTATTCTATATTGTATATACATCTCACCCATAAATATTTAAACTAAGTAAATATAGAATCTTAAACATGGAATATGCTTTCATTCTAAACTGCTGGCTGTGGGGGAAGGTAAAAATATTTTATTCAAAGACCAGTGGTCCCTTTGGAAGAGAGAAAAAAAGTATCTTTCCCCAAAATTACCCCCAGTTACATACACTTGCACTTGCTGTAGAGCAGCAAACTTTTTACTGGATTATACCTGTATTGTTACATTTATCTGTATAAAGTTTAGACTATAAGGGATCTATAGGAAAGGGTTTGCAGATACTCACTTCAGAAACACATGGCTAGTGTTCAGCTCCCATATCTGGGGCTAATTTAATTCTTCTCCATTCAAACTGCCACACTCCTGCCTACAAATGCAGAACAGATTCCCTGGTAATTTTCTTTCTTGCAAGTACAGTCATTGTATTCCTTACTGGGAATAGCATGAAATGGAAATACACTTATGACTGTGCATAAAAACAAACACTAAACAAAACAAAAGCAGGAATAATCTGAAAGATAATTGAATAACAGATTGATGCAGCAAAAAATGCAAAAATGTGATGCATATTGTAAAGTACACAGGTGAAATTTTCTTCAAGATTTCCTTTAGCAAACTGATTTTTGGAAACTGCATAATGTGGCATACCTAGAGTACTTCATTAATTTTTCTTTATTGCCAGTCAGAACTACCATGCAAACTCATGGTTTTAATTTGATCCATGCAAGTAAAGTTCACTACATATATAGGTAGGCAGCAGATCTAGATCCTATTCTTTTCAGTAAGAGATTAAGAGAGGTGTGAAAACAAAGTTGTATTGAATACAGTCAATACTGGACAATTATGCTTTATGATGTTATGAATGTGAGACTCTTTCATATGTGTACTATTCACTCTTGTTCTGTGTATATTGTACAGTCTGAAGTGCTGAAAGATACTCAAGGGTGCATCCCAAGGAACAATCCTGCTGAGGCTTTCTGGAAGAAATACAGGCTCTGTTATATTTTGGAGGCGGTGGTTCAAACTGCAGTTTGCATAGGTAGCCAGTGGGTTAGACCAGCTCCTTCTGTAGAGTCTGCATCCACTTGTGGCTAATATATCATTGAAATATAAAATAAGCTTTGATTATAAAAGATGTCTTCGGTAAAGAAAGACAGAAATATCGCACTATGCTGTTTACAAGGCAAGATTGTACTAAACATCAAAATAGAAATGGAAAGTAGATAAAGAATATTTTGTTATGCATTACAGAATTAACTGATTAGTGTGGATCCCCTTTGTTGAATCTATTGAGGTTGAATAATTAATTTTAAGGGGGAGACAAAAATCTACCTTTTATGTGTAGACCAAGTACCTAAGCTGGATCAGTGGTAAAGACTACTATAGCCAAGTTTAGTAATGCTTCTCATTTTTCTTTTGCATTTCTATCAAATAGAAAATGAAGATTTGAGAGAACAAAAATTGATTTTAATATCTGTCCTTGTCAGAACAAAAGGCTAGAGCAGTATACTCAACAGGGTTCAGTTGTTACTGTTGACTTTTTTGTGCTAATCCTGTGCTCATGGAAAGCAATAGCAAAATCTTTACTGATTTATAAAAGGGGAACTGGGATACGTTAGCTATGCTCTTTGTAGCTAGACACAGTGAACAGGTTTTTGGTGTAGAGTTTTTTAAACCGTTTGGTCTGTAGCTATCCTGTCAAGCTCTGCTGGTTGAAGCAATACAGTAATGAATCTTAAATTCAAACATGATTTCTTAAGAGTCTGGCTTTGTTCTCCAGAGCACTCTGACAGATACACAGAGAACAAAACCCTTCTTTGGTCTTAGATCAATACTATAATGAAAATTCAAATACTTCTGTGTGTTTCCACAGCTCCCTTAGAAGCAGCAGTCACATGAGAAAGGTTTTTTTCCTTCAGTTTATCTGTACAATCCCACAAATTCAGTCTGTGTTGGCACAGAGCCTTCAACTTGGAAAATCGAAACAGAGATCCTGTCCTGTTTCCCTATGCTTTCATGTCTTGTCCCTTCTAACTTTCCATATGAAATTTTCTGCTTTATCTATGCAGTTACTCCACTTCCTTCTACTAAATTTGTTAAGTGAATCTAGACTGCTGAGCTCCAAGTACCATTTTGGTATGAACATAAGCTCTTTTGCTCTTTGTGGGCATCTTAACTGTGCTGTGCAGAATGGGGTACAGTTCCTTTGTTTGTAGTTGTAATGTACTTCATTAGTTTCCAGAAGACAATAACTTGCTTTATTCTTATTTTAGAATGATTAATTATACTCAGAAAAAAAAAAAGCACTCAAACAGCAAACAGAAAAGGAAACCAGATGTTGCAGAGTTATTTAACCCCTGTTATTTGTGGACAAGTATCTTAGTAATGTGATTTAATTTTGTGCGGAACCTGTGCGTGCAGGCTACTGAGTGAATAAAATATCCAAAATATGTATGAAGATGTATTTTACCTGATTAGTATCATTCTTTTTTACCTAACTTTTGCAGCTAAGTACTTTATCATTTCTTGTCCAACAGATCTGCAAAAGTATTTGATTAGAATATGAACTATCTCTAAGGCATATTGTGTACAGAGTAGTAAATAGGTTTTTGGCGCATAACAAACAACTGCACATTTCCAGCAGTTTCAGTTTTGTATGCTAATGAAATGACAGAGACGAATCTGTGCAAGTTTATTTTTCATATAGATGCAGACTCTAAAATAATGTTTAGAACAAGCAAGTGAATCCATCATGTGAACACAAATATTTAAATATATTTCAATGAGAATTCTCTTCTGGAAATGCTGTTTTGCAAAGCAAGCATGTGGAATTTCTCTTACAGAAATGATTTGTATAGGCTGTTAAAATAATATTTTCTAAAAATATTTATGTCTGTTTTAACTAAGTTTCATACCATTTAATATCTATAAGTTTATTAAGTCATGGCTCTTATCTAGTATGGAAGTATAGACGCATCTTGTAACAGGCATTGAAGGATAAACAAAAATATCAGTTTCTTTGTTCCCTTTCATAACTTCTACATTCTTGACGTCTCAGAAATCCTGAACAGTGATATTTCCTGAAATTTGTCTTTCAGCTGGCTTCCTGAGCACCTAGAGCTTGGCTTCCACCAACCACTCCTGTCAAAGACAATATGCCTAAAGTCATTAATAAAAATTATCTAAATGAAAAATACTTTAATATTCCAGTTAGTGAAATCTCAGCACTTGCATGACTCTGCCTTATACTCCACTGTGGCTAGCTAATACAAGGAAGTACCTTCTCCCTTTTTTGCTATATTTGCTCTTTTGTTTTTCATCCTTCATTTCAGCATCTCTTATGTGGTCTTTCTCTTGTGTTCACCTTTCCCTCTGCATCAGTTTCCAGCTGCAGTACTCCTTCCAGGTTTTCAGCTCTCAGCTTCATTTGATTAATTTTCAAGTCTCTCTTGAGTCTCTTTTCCCTTCGTTTTCTTTCTTCATTAGTAACCTGCAGGCTTTTCGAACTATACTCTTTAAAACTTTACCATCAGCTTTCCTAGGTGATGTTGTCTATCACCTGCTTTTTTTTTGCTTTTTCTCCTGTTCTCAAGTGGCAGGGAGGTTTTGTAACAGTAGTGTTACAGTAATTTTCACAGTTGTGTTCTGACCTTCCAATTTCCTGTCATTTGGTCCATCCAAGTGCTCAACCTGATGGACTTTGAGCTGAGCAGAGTCAGAGAAAGTATGTAGTTTCTGTCATCAGAGACGGTAATAATCTGTTCTTCTTTTTATAATACCATTTCCTGTTTATGGGAGCCCATTATTGCTGCAAGTTTAGTGCAAAGAGGCATCATTCTTAAATGCACATTTGTCTTAAGAAGTTTGTGCATTTTCTTTTACTCTGTGCAAGAACTGTTTGCTTTATGTGACTATTTCCCTTGTCTAAATGTAACTTGGAGAAAGTGATGATAAATGTTAAATGGTTCTTGTAAAACTGTTAAATTGTCAGTTTTAAAACTGAGTAAAAACATTAATGTTTTCATTAGATCCCAGCACTGAGGAATGTCCAGCTTTCATCATAGCAGTTGTTTAGTTCCATGTAGGTCTAAATACTCTGCCCATAGGAGACATCTTACTGTCACCTGATCCTAAACTGAAAGCTATATGTTCTGCCCTAGGTTTTGGCTTTTGTTTGCTGTTTTTATTTTTGATGTTGTATTTTTTATGTTTGTTTTTTAGAGAGGAATCTTTTTTTCCTCTTATTCTTTGGCAGACATTTTTGGTGTGGGACAGAATCCATTCAGTGTAAAAAGCCTGATATGCTATTAGACATCCCTATAGTTTAAATATATCCAGTTCTAGGTAAGTAACCAAAATCTGGTCTTTCCTGCCTTTATTCTCCCTTTCTCTACTGGAGAGAAGTCCAGATCTTCAGGCAAACAGTTCTGTTTGCTGCATCACAAGCTTCTATAAGCTAGCACTATGTTGATAAATAAAAAAGTAGAGGTAGGTGAAGTTATTTAAAGCATGTTCTAAGTATAAATGGCTGTTGCGGCTCATCAGGCAGCTCAGGACCACACAGCTGTTAGCTCACTCCCTGCAGTAGCACGGGGGAGAGAATCCTGAAAAAAGGTAAAACTGGGCAACAAGTGGTGGTTGGCAGGTCAGGGGAAAACAAGTAATAGTGATAAAAGAATGTACAAAAGAAGTGCTGCGCAATGCAATTGTTCACCATTCAACCACCAATGGCCAGCAAGACCCTGAGTGGCAGAAGCCCACCAGCCAACCTCCTCAGTTTTATTGGTGGGCATGACATTGCCATACGGTATGGGATATCCCAGTGGCCAGTTTAGTTCAGCTGTCCTAGCTGCGTCCCCTCCTAGCTCCTTGTGCACCCCCAGGGTACTGGCTGGGCAGTGTGAGAAGCCCAAAGCCCTTGATTCTGTATGCACAGCTCAGCAACAACTGAAACATCAATGTGTTAAGAACTTTATTCTCATCCTAAATCCAAAAGTCATCCCATCCAAAAGCAGCACAATATCAAAGAATGTTTTCTCAGGTACGTCAATCACAGACAGCAAGTTAATGTCATTTAGCATAAAGAAGAATAAGAAACTGAATGTTTATCCTTTCAGCTAAACAATTAGCAGAATCAATTTAACTCAAAACATCAGAAAGCCTTTAAAACTGTATAAGGCAAATACAGTCTGGATTTAATTGGGTGTAAATAAGAATGAATGTCACATTCACAAAGCTGCATTTGGCTTATACCTAAACAGCTTTTTTTTTTTTTTTTCTTTTTTAATAATGCCCTGTTTATCTTTGAAGGGCACACAGATGCAGGGCCAAATCAGATTTTGCTTGAAAGGAAGGGAGGAATGCATAAATAAATGCATTAGTACCTAGTTCAAGCATATTGTTTTAAATTCTGTACTGCTTTTTGAAATAACGATTGAGAATATTACCAAGTAATTTCTTCCAGTAAATACCATTCTTCAGAGTGAAAAAGCAGCATGAGGCAAATATTGCTTTGAATAGAACTAAATATAGAAAGCAGGAAACAAATCTCAAGGTGTTTTACTTTTTTGATTGTCCTTTTACAACAAAGTAATTCCATTTCCTCAGAAATCTCATGGTAGCTTCAGGTGTTCTGCATCTCTGAAAATCCTGCAGAATGTTTCTCAAAGCAGAAAAAGAGTATGTGCAATTTAAAAAAAATATATATATATCTGGAAATATTCTGTCCAGGAACCTACGGAAGAACAAGAGTTGGTGCCTTATCCAAATCATTCTTATCAGCTGATAGCAAGGCTCTGTGCTGCACCGTGCCTAGATTCATGTCCTCCTAAACTCCATTGAAATAAAAAGCCTTCGGGCCTGCCCTCTCAAGTATAGTTCAGTTATGTCATGCACTACATCACATCTAATTTTGAATCTCCATGGTACTTCCTGTATTTACACCTTCTGTCCCCATTTCTTCTCTTGTAGCAGTGTAGTTAGGACTAGTTACATGAACATATGAGCATTATAATCATAGCCATTTGCACAGAGGAATTTCTTAATGTGCCCTATACTGATAAAATACATGTGAAAATTGCAGATGGATGGAGAAAAATGCTTCTGCACAGTTCTTTCTTTGCTTTCATACCCATGTTTGAGAACTATTTGTTTGACTTTTTCAAGTGTCCTGTCTTCCTATCCTGGCGGTAGTAAGTCCTCTTAGCTAGGGAGCATTTACCTTTTTACAGTCTGTAACACTTTTTCTTCCTTTCTTCTTCCCCTGAAGTTTTTTTTTTTTATTTCTGACACTGCAGGTTCTTCAGTGCTTGGTGTCTTTTTTTAAAACAAGAAGTCTACTGATAACAGATACTTCTCCAATAGGATAGAGCTATTCCATTACGGGTGGCCTTGGGATGCCGCATCAGGCACCTAAACGTCTTAACTGATGTCTCTTTCTGATGCCTGAAAAATGCCAATTAAAGAGATAGTGATAGATGTGACCTAATTAACAGAGCTCTTGCCACAGAAGTAATGAGCATTACTGATTTATCTTTCTGCCTTCCCTCACATTCAGATTGAAGACACAGATATAAGCCCAAATTGTTACAAGCTGCAAAGTGATCTGCAGAGCATGCTCTGTCTCTGGAGTAAGAATGTTTGTGCTTGGATTTAGCACAACATAACAATCTGTAATTCTGGGCAGAGATGTAGGGCATTCTTACTTGCCTGGTTACTTGAACAGAGCTGCCATGAAACTACATCCCCGTGTCTTTTAACATGAAGGGCAAGTAAAAGATCTGCTTAGAGAAGACACCCATTCACACTGTTACCATAAAGTTACTTGCAACTTTGCTACAGATATGAGAGAGTAGCAAAACCACCTCACTATGGGAAGATCTGCCCAAACTTGTTTCTATGTTCCAACCCTGTTTACCACCTCTGGGCATTATTTTAATGTAAATAATAAATAGGAAAAAAAACTCTCCACTAGAATTATTATTTAGCAGCAGTGTTCACACTGAAGTAGCAATCTGGTAAATCTGTTTCCATTATGGACAGCACTGGACAGAAATAGCTGTCATGTCCACTACCAAGGTGATGACTGTTGGCTTATTGCATCCTGGTTTCTAGAAGTCTAATCCAAAACTATCCTCTTCCTGTACTGATTTTTACGGGATATTCAGATTTCTTAGTATTTTTGTATGCTTAGTATTCCTTTTTTTTTCCTAGCTGGGGTTGATTGTATTTAGTTTCTATTTATCTGTAGCTCTCTCTTTCTCTGTTCTTGCTTTTTCTTATTTGTAAATCAGAACTTCAGCACCTTCCTTTTTCCTTGCACCAAGAAATTTACAAAAGAAAAAGAAAAAGAAAAAGCTGTGTTTACACCTGTGTAGGAATTTCTCTGCCCACTGAATCCTTGTGTTTTCTAGATCCAGGAGTTGCATATCTTTTCATTAAAAAATAAAAGGATGAATGGAATTTTAAATGGCTCTCTAGAATATCGGTTTTATCAAGCAATTAGACTCTATCAGGAATGAAAAATATGACATATAAATTGCTTCTGAACATTTATAAATGTAGTTGATATGGAATGCCCGTGCTTAAATTCATTTATTTGTGCCTATTGTTAACTTTATATCTAGCCTATATGTATTTTAAGATTTGGGAGTAATTCAGAGTATACTGATTCTTTTTCCTTTCAAGCAGAAAAATAATATAAATTGAATGTGGCAGAGGCTGCCAAATTACTTAGTTATGTTTAGTTAAATATTAAATTAACAACATAACTTAGAAACACTACATAATCAATTTTAAAAAATAGTATTTGCATAGTCTCAAGGCAGCTCAAAATCAAGAAGAGTTGAATTATTGAAGCACTGAAACAATGCCAGTCAGAAAGCCATCTAAATCCTTCCCTGCTTTTGTGTCATTCACAAGAAAGGCACTTGTTACCTGTTTTTAATTTATATTCCTTCAATTTATGGAGGGTATTTCTGCTCCATACCCTCACTTCAGAAACAGGAGGTCTGGAAATACCTAATGGTAAATTTTATGTTTCTTGAAGCTGTCAAAATAAATATTAGCTCATCATAAATGAATTAGTAATGATTAATATTATCTACATACTCTGAAACTAACTATTAAGAGAATATCTAAATTATAAAATGCAGGAAATTAGCTGGCCCGTGGGTTGCATTCTTTCTTTCTGGGTAAAAGTGCATAGCATAAATATCAAAGCTCAGCCATGTATGACTTCCAATAAGCACACTGTCAAATACAGGAATAGGTCTGCTCTGCTATGTAAATTCAAGCTGCTGAACAGTTAGTAAACAGAATTTAGCAAAATGGCATTCTTCTGAAAGCTTTCAAGTTGCCAATACCAGAGGATACGTAGTTAATAACAAAAACAGCTGCATAGGCATTCTTGTATGCCATAATTAAACTGATAAATCTGCAGTGACATATATCTGTAATGAAGAGGTCTGCTATTTGTGGATTTTTTCTTTCAGTCATCTTGTGTATATTTATAGCGTCTTGTTGAAGAATGAAACTTCTTTTTTAATAGCTACTTGATGTTTTCTATAAACATGGAAAATAACTGTTTTTTGGATTAGAATTTCCTTGAGAAGATATTTTCAGACAGAAAAAAAATGCTTTTTTTAGCTTTCTGTTGAGCTGAATATCTTTACAGTAAGAACTGTAACGAGTGTTACTTTTACCATCACCAGTCCATTCACTTGGAGGACATACACAAACACAGGAAATTATTTTAGGAAAACGTTGCTGTATGTATAACATAATAATTATTGACAAAACCACCAAATTCTTGGTATTATGGCTTTATAGGAGCATGGTATCTCCTTTCATATGAATGGATACAAAAATGTCTGAAGGAAGAACCAGGTCCAGTATTAGAAATTCTTTATATTCCGGATCATATTCAGATGCCCAGTAAATTTTCCAATCCCTCTGCAACTGAGAGCGAATAGAACCACAGAAGCCATTGCCTTCATATTGTTTTCCTTTCCCCTTGTTTATCTCTGTTACTTTGTCTGGTTTTAGGTTTGGAACTTTTTGAGGGTGGATGGGGGAGCTGAGAGGGTTTTGTGCAGAGTACGCAAGTTTCAGTTCCTACTAAATATTTCAAAAGCACTTTCCTTTAAAAGTATTGAACTGTTGCCTGCAGATCAGAGGGTCGAGGTCATATCTTGTGTCCTGGAAGCTGTTCAGTTTCCTAAGAGAGCTTCACTAATTCAAGAAATCTGTTCTGATTTTGAGAGCAGTAGGGAACTGCAGTAGCAAATAACAGCTTGGCCAGTACATGGGGAAATTTAAGATATGCAAAGAACAAGTACAAATTAATTTGAGATTAGCTTAGTTACTGCTTAACAAGTGGCAATGGAAATGTTCCTTCCTTACTTAGGATTGTCTGCAATGATCTTGAATGTTCCACAAAAAGGGTGACAGTTTTTGCTAAGGAGTTCAACCAGTGCTATTATCTGGCTGTTTTTGAGTGGGCTTTCTCCTGTTGCAAAGATAATTTGAAATTAATGTTGAAGTAGTAACAGATGTAGTAGAGTTTCAATAGAAATGTTAACAAAAGTTCATTTTAGTGGTGGATCATGGATCATACTGATTGGTATTTTCTTAATCGATGTATGAATTGAATGAATGTGTAGACATTTCCTTGTTATTTAATGGTTTTGTTATATTGCTTTTGGAGAGGGTTTGTTTGTTTTTATGGTTTTTTGAGCACAGCATTTTAAGAGAGAAAGAATTACTCTCTGTCCATATATTGTTTATGTTTTGTATTTTGAGGAAACAATGTGGTCCATCTTTGACAAATCTTCTTCACTGGTGGTCATCACAAATGATTTTCACTTTCTCCATGTTATGAAATGTAACAAATTAAGAAAGTAAATGCCTTGGGCTAGTTATGCGATGGAAATCTGTAATAAGTCATCATGCATGCACAAGTGCTGTGATCATGGTTCAGAAAGCCTGTGGAAATTTTGGCCTAAAGTCTTTTGGAAAATGTTTCCAAAATCTGCTGAGCTCTTTTCTCCTTCCAGATTAGTGGTTTCTCTCAGAATGCAGGTTAACTTTCACATTCTTTTTCCAGCTCTACGCAAAACTCCTGATGTACTTCAAAATCCACTTTGTGTGAAAGCAAACCTTTTATTAATTATTTCTTTAAAAAAGATAATCTGCAACTGCAATGTGTGATTACAAATACAATTGTTTCATTCTTATGTCTCAAGACTTTTGCTCACACAAAAGATGGCCTTGTGCCAGATTCAGGAAGGCTGATGTGACTTGCAAATGACAACCTCCAGGGGAGCGGGAATGCGGCACTGCTAATGCCGGCCCAGGGTGGCTGGAGCCCAACAGAACGGCGCTCAGCGCTGTCACACTGCTCTGCTGGGAACAGCACAGCCGTTCACTTCTCATGCACCAGTTCAGCTGCGCAAGTGATGAGTCGTCTTCTGTTTCTAAGTACTATCAGTATTGCTGCAAGTGTAGGACTTTTTCAAATTCAGCAAAAACAGCAACTGGCCTTTGCACAGAAAGAAGCATGAAAATGCAAGTTTTGTTTCCCCATTGGGAACCCCTTGGCACGAGGCAGGTCTGCATGGCATGTTCTCCTTACGGCAAGCACACCAGCCCCGGGTCAAGTGTCCCACGTGAGTGTCAAGAAAATAACAGCAGTGAAATGACGGAAAGCAAATCATCTGGTTTGCCTGTACTTCTGAGAGGTTGCTTTGTAAGCAGCGTGACATCTTGCTGTGGGTGTTAAAATATTTGTGACATACTGTAAGTGAAGAGTTATATATGGGTAACACCATGCCTGAGATCTTGTACCTAAGCACTACCCCCTGACTCTGTGCTCTGTGCGTGTGTGTAGCTTTCAAACTCTTGAAGAGAAGTGGTTAGGCACTCAGCTAAGAGAGATGTCTGCTTCCGTTATTTGAGGATTCCGTCTATGTGACTAGTTTGGGCGTTAGTGTCTTACAGTATATAAAAATTATCTTTATACAGGGATAATTAGGAACATTTTTTGTTGAAAAATCCAAATTTGTTTCCAAAAGAATGGTTTGAGGGGTGTGCAAATTCAGGTCAGATTTGGTGAACAGATGTGTGCTTTCTTTTAAGAAATGTTTTTGAAAAGTTTTAAACATTTGTTTATTCTTTATAGAAATCATATTTGGATGAATTCATTGACAAGCACAGCAGGTTTTCTACCACAGTGTTGAACCTTGTGTGCACTAAATAGCATATACTTTTTCATTTTTGTCTTTTATAACATGCCTAGTTTTACTGCATGTTTGTATTAATTTACATACATTTCATATACATATGGTCTGTCATTTAATTCTCCGCTGCGTCATTACACAAGAATGCCAAAGCTGATTCTAATTGTTCAGCAAACTGAAGGAATTTAGGGAGGTTGCCCAGAAATTCAACGTTACTTAAATAAAATACACATGTATTTTAAACCTTTTAACAGACACGTTCTGTGCCATATCCCCTTTACTAATATTAAAATAAGACTTATCAGCACAAGCTGCATAAGGCTGTGCTGCTGGAGCCAAATCCTGGGATCAGCATCCAGGCCACGAGCCTGCAATCAGTTACACTTACGTTGAACTTCATGCACATTTGTCATTCTTTTGAAATCAGCAGGATTATTCACCTCCGAAAGACAAGTATGTGTGGAACTGATTCCGTGAGCAGACCCTTCATTTTTATTGGCTTCATTACGAATCCGAAAACAGGAAGAGGAATATCTGCATTAGGGTCACAACATTTAGGTCTTGGGGATCATACTGGAGACAAAATTTAGGTACTGTCTGCTGGAAGTCACTGAGAGAGAAAAGAATCACTCAGGCAACATGCATGGTGAGCAGCGGAAGGCGTGCTCTGGGGGGGATGAAAGAGATTATGGAGAACAAGAGAGGGAAAAGTTATCCCATTGGTTCCCTAGCTGAGCTGAACCTTTTGAGGTCCTGTGAAAAATCACAAGCACGTCATGAAATGGCAGGAATGGGAGAAAAACAGTAGAATAAGTGTAGAAGGAAAGATTAGAAGTATTTTTGGGTTTTAGGTTCTTAACATCTGGATCTAGTAAATATTTTGATGTTGCATTTTCCCAGGCAGGTTAGCTGAACATGCAGAAGGATATTTTTTGGCTCATCCTAAATGGATGACAATATCATCCAGGAAACATTTTGTTTTCCCCAGACAGCACTTTTTTACATTGTTCTTGGTATTGCTGGATGCAGTCTGCAGTGTCATGTGCTGTATTTGCAGAATTCTTTTGCTATTAGTGTCATTATTTAGCAATAGCATTTTAAATGTATGCAGAAATATGATATTAATGATCTTATTTTGTTCAGTTCTTGAGGAGTTTTTGTTTGCAGATTTTGGATTGATTCTCTTATAATAATATTCATGCCCTCCATTAAGTCCCCAAATAAAAGACCAATAAGAGCTATGAAGACATTAAGACAGAAAAATGAGATCTTCAGCTACACTATATGAACATAACTGCTGCAGGTAATTAGCGCCTTTCATTTTGAAAAATGATTTTAAGCACTTGAGGGAATTTGGAATGATATTTTACATTTTATTCCAACTAGTGATGTAGAAAGGAAATGAAATAAGACTGATTTTATTTTCCATTTTTTGCCGTCTCTCTCTTCTCCCTGTTCTTTCTCCTGTTGAAAAACTATTGTCATTTATGTCATTAAAACATAGAATTATTGCCCCCAGACTTTCAGTGAACCACAGCTGTTGACCTTTTTTGTCAAAAAGCTTTGAATACAAAGCTACACTGGGAACATTAGTAGCCTGTGGACCATGACAGTACTGTAGACTTCTCTCCTGTTCTGACAGAAGAGAGTGCCAGAGGGTGTGGTCACATAGTGACTGTGTTATTTTCTGGCAATTGTGGTAAAGATTTCCTTGCCTTTGTTTTTTCTGCCTCATCTCAAGTGTACAGTCATCCTTCAAACCTATTATACCACCTTCTGAATACTGTGGCTTTGTCCCTTAGACTACAGTCTATTGTTTAAAATGTTTACCAGAGCTGTATAGATATTATATTAAGCATTGCAGCTTAACGTGGAATGTGTGGATACTTGAAGCTGGGTTTAAAAGACATCTTGATTTCCTTGCTGTGTAATAGTATATTGCATTGAATGGAAAGTTAGAACTTAACCTTTTCTAGTACAGGAAGTGCTAATTTTCAGTGAAGTCTTATGAATATTAAATTAAACACTGAATGCTAAACATGTGAAAAACTCAAGATGTCTTTGCTTGAAATGTACCATAAACTCTTTTATTTTTCCGGGTGATTAAATTAATCACTTTTCAGTAGTGCACACCAGCTGCTGCATCTGTAACTAAACCATGTACTTTCCCACAGTGCATGCTGTATATTTCATTCTTAGAGCATTTTATTTTGACAGGTAATCTTCATCCTTCTGCATATGAGATAGAAATTCAGAAGAGTAAAAATTAAATATAAACTACAGTGGGTTTCATGATTAGGGCCATATTTTTACTGACAAAAATAAAAGGGCACATAAAGCTCTATTTCTAAAACAGACTACACATAGCTTGAAGTATGAAGCCTCAAGTTTGGACCTAATTTCTTTTTTCTCTGTACAACTGACATTGCCTCAGTCTTTCTCTTTGGAATGTATGAAGAAAGCAGGAAGGGTGGCAGTAGAAGGGAATTCTGTTTTATTTCTAAGCTAATTTTCTCTGTGAAACTTGACCTGTGTTGGTTACATTTATGAGAGTTTGTAAGCATAGAAGCAATGTGATGTGAATGCAAAAATCTTACCTTTCTGATACAGTTCATTAGATTACACTGCAACTTTTATATTTACGCTATATACACATATAAATATACACGTATAAACAAAATCACACAACAAAGCCAAGCCCTTCCATAACTGAGCTTTCTAAGCATCACCATAATTGTGAGCATGTACTTACACTAAATAGTCTTTTCCCTTAGAGAATAAGCATGTACGTTTTTTTCTCTATCCCCAGTCAAATTCACTTAGAGGTGCAAGGAACAGAAATTGTACTTGCAATTCAACTGGTATTTTGAGCTTATGCCGGCAAAAGAAGGGCTGCCTTTCAGGAAACTGATTTTTATACACTTTCCCTTTCTGTTCAGTCCCTTTTCTGTAACAGGATTATGCACTTCTTTGAACACAAAGTTATCCTAGAAACCAAAGTTGGGATTAATATTTCAAATATATGCATCTATCACAAAAATCTCTACCTGTGAGCTAAATGTGGCTCACGGAGCTCCAGCTTCTGGTCACTCCAGATCCCAGGAAATAACATCAGGCGCATGGGCACTGCAGCAGCAGGAATGCTGCTGGCTCCTCTGCTCTAGGTAGAACAAAAAAACTATAGTAATGTTCATATACATAGCAAGAAGGATGAAGAGTGGCAATAGGCATTGACTTAAGACCATTTTACAAAAATTAATCTGTGTTTTTCACTCAGTAACCTTTTCTTCTCAATTAGTGGCAATATTACTCGAAGACCCTAGTGTTGAAATGTCTAGACTTATTTAAAATTGGAATATCCTGTTTTCACACTATGTTTTTATATTTAATGCAAGAGCTGTTAGTAGTATATACAACGTACAACGTTATATATATTTTTTGTATGCCCATGTGCTTTGTAGTCTGTAATGAATTAGCCACATTATAAAAGGCATTCTGTGTTGTCATTTTTTCACTGCTGTCATTACTGGTAGGTCTGTATCTTGCCATAAAAGGCAGCATGCTAGTTGCTGAATGCTCCACGTGCAGCTTGGAATGCTCCATAACTGCAGGCAGCAAGCTAAGACACCTTGCAGCACAAATGCTGCCTCCAGTCATGTTTTTTAGACTCTGAAAATTGTCTTTATGAGAACTGGTAGCACATGTGATCATTCAACTGTTTTTTTTTTAAAAAAAAAACAACAAAAAGCATCCACATAAATCACGTACTAGTTAAGGTCAATGGTATAAAATTACTTCAGGGTATGTAATAGGAAGTGAATCTCTGGATGAAGATGCACTTCAAAGTGCAAGAACAAGCAACGAGTCTTCAGTGCTGGAATAGTAGAATGGAAAAAGAGGAGAGGAGAATTTGGGTGAGTGCTCCTTGTACTACTTCTGAACAAAGCACTTGAGTAAGATTTATGGTGGTGTTTGAGTAGAATGGCTACATTGTTTGCATTCAAACCCATCTTGTTTTCCAAATTTTTAATATATTGTTATACCAAAGAGAGGTACATTTTTTTTTTGTCCATTCTTTAGGCAGTTGTCATAGAACATAGAATTTGTTTTCTTTTTGTGGTTCTTGCAGCACAGAAGACTTTATATTCAGAAATAAAATGCTTATTATATACTTAAAATTATCTCAAAATTCTTCATAATAGATGAGGAAACAAAGGGAAGGTATATTCTGTCATCGCTTCAGTGATCTTGTCCCTCTGTGTTTTAGCAAACTTTCTAAAACTATAAAGCAATTGTACATTTTAAAAAGTGATTTTATTGTCAGATGGCAAAGCAATGAAAGTAAATATGAATTGAGGTTAAAAAAGTGAATTGGGTAATGCAAGAGGAAACACTCAGAGCAACAAGGATCTAGAAAGGGGAGACCATTATTCTAGATACAGCAAGGTTCTGGTGCAGTAGTTCTGATCTGCCATTAGGATACGTTTCATATTGCTATTTTCTAGATATATTGGCTAGGTAGTTAATGTTCATCTCTAGAATAAAAAATGAGATCTTAGGTTATTGAGAAGGTCCTATTTGCTCACTTTGCTGTTTTGAAAATGAAGGTTTAAACACAGTGGTGACCTTATCTTAGTGTAAGCTTATTTCAAAATGAAAAAAATAAACCAACCCAACCTACTTATCTAATGCTGCTATGTCTAGATAACCTGGAAGGGACAAATATATTTTTGACATCTACATAAGTTGCCAAAATAGAATACAAGCATGAAAGATAATAAAAGCAAAAGAACATTTTTGAGCATATTAGATGCAATAACATTGAAAACTATTCATCTGATTAAATTGTAAAAACATTATCTTTTGCTAAAAACATTAATGCAATACCTTTGAAGAGTAGTTGATATAAAGAATATCCTCAAAGAGGAACATTTCCACATGCCTAGACTTTATTTTGCCCTCATTAAACTTTATTCTGAGTTGAATATTTCCTGTCTATAGCGTAAGGATTATTCTTCCTCTACAAACATCTTAAACTTTGAGTTTTATCACATTTTACTACCTGATGCATTTTCTAGATGCTGATTAGCTAATGACAATGAAAGAGGACTTTTTGGCCCTTTAATGTTTACCAGGAGAAACAGGTAAATTCTTTGAGCATCAATGGCTTTCAGGCTATGTTACAGCCAGCATGTACAGTATAACTAAAATTTAATACAACCATGAATTAAGGATTGAAGAGTGATAAGAATGGAAAGAGGCCTTGTGTAGGACTGCAGTCTACCTTTACACTTTTAGTGTAAAAAAAGCTTTGACTGAAGAAATAATATTAAAAAACTGTTAGTTTTTCACTGTATTCATTTCTGTATGACCCCATCTTAAATTCTTTGTCTGTTTGCGACTTTGAACTGATAAGCTTTTTGAGATAGGATTTAGCTATATGTGCATCATAATGTATCCCTGATCTTTAGCTAATCTAATTGGATAAAGTTGAGGATTGTTGTTTTTATTAATTTGTATCATAATCAAATGAACTCATGTTGTTATCTGTGGACTAAATTTATTTCCTTATGAGCTCAAGATCAACCAGATGCTTAGAAGTCAAGATTTTGTCACAAAATGGAAGATATATTCAAATAAAGTCTAGACTTACTATCTCTCTTTCCCTCTCCCCCAACATCCCCTTTTCCCCACCCCCATTATCTCATGAACTTTGCTTCTCACCATAAATTTGTCTGATGCTGACATTTTCAAGATAGTAAGTCTAGACTTTTGGAAACTCTAGAGACTAATGAAAAAGTCATTGAGGTGGTTCTTAAGTGTCTTGGCCAGTGTTCCTGGGGCACCTTTGACAATCAGTGTTACTTTAGTATTTCCCCTCCACATTTAGAGGTCTTCTCCATTAACTTCTGCCTGAAGCTAATCTTATGGACAAGCAAATGTTTATGATAGGGATTTTGTGGGTATATGACCCAGAAGGATGTTTCATCAGCTACTCGTGGCCTCTCCAGTCCCAGTGAGTGTTAAGGATCTTTGTTTTTGCCATTTTTTTTGTGAGCTGATGGTTCCTGCTTCTGGGTAGATGATACTGGCCACACAAAGATAAGCAGAGGACGTTGGGTATTTGATTTTGCCTAGTATTAAGCACTCACTAGTGGCAGATACCATATGCAGTCTGCATGTGAGATATGATTTTTGCTATGAAAAAAATTTAAATAGTTTATTTTCTCAGACACCTTAACTTATTTGTGTAGAGACTCTTGTGCAGTCATAACAAAGACTTCAGCTGGCAGTTAGCAGAATTATCTTTGTGGGGTTTTTTTTGTTTAATTGCTAGTTTACAGCTTGTAAGGTGATGATGAAGGAAGGGAATCATACTTCAGAAGAGAGCAAGTATGGTAAGAGAGGAGTGCAAGGAGTACAAGAAGGGGTCAGGCCACTAGCAGACACCCATAAACCTCTGTGCAAGCTCATTAAAAATATTTTACATGTTAATGTATTTTATCATTTACTGCTATTAAGTCTGGAAGAGGTAGAGCTTTGAGGAATGTCACCTGTTTTCCAAAATAAGAACTTTGTTTGAGAGATAGTGTTTTTGTAAGTCATGCTTGCACTTCTGAAAGCCTTGATGAAATTCCCTTTTCTCTCAACTGTTATAATTAATGATGATGCAGTGAATACAGATGAGCATCCTAAAAGGGCAATTAATCCAGATGCCAGGCATTTTTGCAAACTAGTTTATGACTGTGCTTTTGGGGAACTGAAGAAATACTGTACATCACAGGATTATTCTCAATTTTGTAAAATCGTATTACCATTACTGATCTTGAATTGACTGTTTAAATAGGAATTATTATAATAATAAAGATTTACATCAGTTCTGAAAACTCCTAATTCCCAGTGATCGTATGTTTAGAAGTAGCCTGAAATCAGGTAATGTAAAGATGTCTTATTTTCAAAGCCTATCAGCTCAAAAAATTTAATAGATTTTTCAATGCTGCAATTAATGCACTTGCTTCTCTGGTGCGACAATGTATTGGCTGTATTTTGCCTGTATTAAACATAGGAGGCTTTAGTGGATTTATAAAGATATTTTCTGAGGCATATTTGAGTGTCATTGTGTAATCCAGTCGCTGGTGCAAAGAGATTTTGTTTACAGAGGTTCAGAAGTGCCTGACTCTACACCTACCTGCTGGCAGAAAATGCTGTATCAGCACAGCACCTCTTGACACTTGCTGAGCTGAGAGCTGAGCACTGTACACACTGAGAAACCCCGCTGACATCAGTGACTCTCACTAAGACATTGCATAAAAGTAGTTTACTGTTTGGTGGATACGGATAATCACATCTGCTGGTCTTTCCCCAAAGCTTCTAGTTTGCTGTTGCCATTTGGGTCCGTGTGCAAAGTTGTGGTAGAGCAACAGGGTATATAATTTCACCATCTCTTCACAACTCTGCCTTCTTCATTAAAAAATAGCTCTGTCACTACAAGAACAAATTCCAGTTTCTGCCCATAATTCAACACATTACAACTATATGTGCTAGGGTTTTTTTAATGCCCAAATGAAACTGCAAGGTTATTCCAGGAAAAAATGGATACCATCTCAGATATGATTATAAACATGGCCCTACTTATGTACCATCAAAAAGCATCAAAAGTCTTACATCTAATGATCATAGAAAATATTTTAATTGTTTTGTAAGTTACTGGCCCAATAGTCACTTGAATTCAGTTGCTGTAGTCCCTTTAAAATCAGCATAGCCATGTGTCAACGGTTTACGGGCGTTCGGCCCGGCTCCGTGACAAAGGGGACAGGAGACCCACGGGCCTACGCCCCGGGAAAAGGGAAAAGGGGAAAAGGGCAAGGAGATGGCCCTGAGAGCAAAGAACAGCGGCAGGAATCTGAGGAGAAACAAACTAATTTACTAAATAAGATATCGGAATGCAAAACAACACACTATAATACAATATAATTACAATTGAAGCTGATAAATCCAATACAGAGAGAGAGAATGTCCCAAAATCAAGGTAGGCCTTACTCTACTACCGACGATAAGACGGCTGGAGAGCGAGGTGCTGCCAAGACGAGAGACGGCGGAAAAAGGGATGAGGTCTCGTGATCTGCTAGTTTTTATACTGCGAGCTTTTATCTTTACCCTCTGGCTGGAAAATGGTAACAGAGGAGCAAAGTACCGTGGGGAAAGTAGTAGTCCTTCTCTTCTGAGAACCAGGTACATTCACTACATGATGTTATGATGTGGAATACCAATAGCCGAAAATCACAAAACCATGACACCATGCTCACTTACTTTTTCTCTGCTGTCAGACTTGCATTCACTTTTAGCCCAGTCAGCACTGGGCTGAAAGAAACATATGTAATAGCTTTGATGCATCTATCTGTCTCAGTTTTCAGCTAGTCTTTTCTGATACATCAGTACCTGTTTTATATGGTATACTCATGTGCTGCTTTGACCTTTCTTGGGAAGTTGATGAATGTGTTTTTAAGCATCCATAAGTGAATTGTAATATATGCTAAAATTATATTTTTGCTATATTTCTGCCAAAATGAACTACAGTGGATGGCTTGTGTCCACATAGCGTTGGAATGTGCATGCTCATAAAATTTTACACCGGACATTTGACATCTTGCCAACATTCATTTGCTATCACATCACCATCATTTCCTACTTTAAACTTGTTAGTACCAAGTGCATATACAAGCATAGTTATATACTCCTTAGAATATTATATATTTAGAGAGGAAGGAAAGATGAGGCCAGAAAGAATATATAAATGTCTACTTAAAGAGCAATACTAATGTTTGGACTTCTTTCATGCAGCATTAGACAACTGTATGAGACATATATATAAACAACTATAAGAAAACTTTCTGGTATTCTAGCTGTATGGGAAAAGCTCCACATTCTAGGAACTTTTATTAAGCTGAAGAAAGTTTTTGCCCGTAAGAAGAAAGAACTATTATGTCTTCATTAATATGTGCATAAGCAGTAGTCCAAGAAATTACAGATCAGAGCACCCTGTGTCACCTGAAGAGTACAATGAAATGAACCGTTTTCTATGAAAAAAAAAAAAAGTGAACACTATTTCTTCTTTTGAATAGAATTATAATTAGAGAATGTAAAGGAATATTATAATGGTAAATTATGTCTTCTACTTGCGTTATGGATATCTTTTTATCTTCTGCATCAGAAGAGAGTACCAAAATTTGATTCCAAGTTAAATTTTGGTTAAATTCTATAGTTTTATTTTGCCTGCTTGTGAGGACAAATTAGGAGACTCTTTACTCTTGGTTTGGTCTTAATGCATTAGATACCCTGGTCTTTTCTTCATAATGCTGTTGTATCTGGGAACACAGCATGGATTAGGGCCTAGCAATAGAAAATCACTTAAATTACTATTTCTGTTATATATATTTTATTTATTTATATATATATATATATTCTGTTATATATATTTTTTTAATGTCAAGAAATTTCTAGTCCAATTGACAAAAATGACAAAATGTCATTTTTTTGTTTTAAAATTAAGTGTACACATGTATACTCTGAACCCTACTAAGTAGTTCCATATTCAAAAGAAAATATTACTATTGGACCCGATGTTTTAAGTTTGCTATGTGGTAGATATACCACATAGTGTATACCCACACATTCATACCAGCAAAGCTTTTTATAAACACAGGGGTCTACACCTTCAGCTGGCAGGAGGATTAGATGGTCTCCCCTGGAAAAGCAGATCCTTGATGTCAAGATACCAAGATGGCCTTTGAAGAAGATAGACTTATAAGATGTGTGGGAGAGGAAAAATGGAATCAGAGAGGAAAGCATAGTAAGATAAGGGAGATCAAGATTTTTTTCTGTTTGAATCGAAAAGAAAATACAGAGGGAGACAAATACAAGAGGGAATATAAGAGGAATGGATGACCTCAAAAGCTTCAGATTCTTCTCAAATTATCCTAATTTTTGGACTTTACCTGAACCATTCAGGTTTTTATACTGATTTTCTATATTACGTCTGTATGAACTCACACTATAAGAAACAGAAGTACTTGAAAGAAAATGAACAAACAAGTCTGGTCCTTATTAGCAAAAGAAAACAAAGAACTAGAGCAAAATTAATCCCCTTTGTAACCGTATAAAGTTAAGAGGCACAGCGTTATGAGACAAACAGCAGAACAATTGCATCTGAAGTCTGTAATAAGATTTACAACATTATATTTTAAGGAGCTTAAATCCATATTTATGAATGCTTTGCCTTTTATTTGAATCTTGTGAAACGATATCATTTTCCAGGATTTTTCTACTTTGGGACTAAAACGTATGGAAAATTGGAACTTGCACTGCAGACTGTTCAATATTTCATTCTGACCTGGCTGTTAGTGGGGTTTGCTGCTTAATTACATTTAGTTTGTGCCATTTAGTCAGTCTGCTTAAAAGATAAATGTCATATGATTTTTCATGAGAGAGTGTTCTGCCGTTGACCTATCTCTGAAAATGGACACGCTTCTTAGAATGATGGTAGGTATTTTGAGTCTTTGAGTAACAGGCACGTGAGATAGAACTGGTTGGATGCACAGAAATGGGGATTGCTAAAAAAAAAAAAAAAGAAGTGTAGGATTTTTGGTGCCGCTCTTCCTTCTGAAACTTATGAGGTTGAGAAGACAATACAGTCCTTACGGCATCATGTTTGGACAGAAGCTTCTGTCTGCACCTTGCTCCTGAAAAGCATAGATCTCAACCCTTACTCACTCACTGGCAGTCAGATCATGGCAAATTTATTTTGGCTTCCCATTTGCAGCCCAATCAATTTCTGTAATACAATAGCACCTGGAGCAGCACATAGGGCATGGACAAACTATCAAGTGCCATTTATTACTATGGAACTCCAAGTGTTCTCATATTCTCGCTTTCTGATTTTATTTTTAAATTAATAAAAAAGTAGAATTCTGTCCAGAATTGAGAATAACATGACTAAAATTCTAGAATTGACAGAATGTGGCATATATCAGTATGTGAGAGGGTAAAAATCTTCTAAAACTTGCACAGCGTAAAGCAACTCCAGTTCTTGATCAGGAACCGATGTAAGTGAAGCTGACATCTTTCTTCAGTTTCTTTTTTTGTATATGAATAAAATCACTGTGGGCTGTAACTGTGAACTGTTCTAACAGACAAATTCAAGTTAGGAATACCATCTGCATTATGTGTATTTAGTGTATGGGTGGGTAACAGTAAATGTTATGTAACTGTTAAGATTTGGATAAACAACAGTGTTTTCCTATACCCTTGATAGGCCCTCATCCCGTCCCCTGAGGGTTACTGAACACTCATTTTCTCTATTAACCATTCAGCCCATTACTTTCATCTAACAATTGCATCAGATAATACTTTTTAGCTTATGTATCCTAGAACTAGTAATCCCAAAAGATTAATAAGAGAGCTAAAATTAATCAAGTTTAATCAAGGAAAAGGATTAACATTGTAACATTTTTATTCTTGCTGTCAATCAGTCAAAAGAATATGCAGTGCAGAACCTAATCCAGAATGATGTAGCAAGGTTTCAGCGTTTCAAAACTTCCCTATGTTAAAAATTTTACATCAAAATTCTGAATATGTAAAATAGAATGACAAATCTGTGTTAACTGCATTGATTCCATGCCCAGTGCATTTTAAAACAAGCTACAGTTAAAAATATAAAATAATATCAGATATAATGCATGAATAATCCAAACATGTGGCATGAATAAATTGATTTGAACCGGTCATTTAACATGTAATTCATCTACAAAGAATTCCTGATGATGGAATTCCTTCCTGCACTGCCATTTTCAAAAAAAGCCGTGTTGATTAGCAGAGATCCAAGACCATTTTTGTCTGACTTTTCACTTGATATTGCTTTGTTTTGTCAGAATAAATTTTCATACCTATCTTTGAAGTAAAGCATTGACTCTGTCTTCCAGAGATCTTCTTTAATCTTGTTCTAAACAGAAAGTTCATTGTATTCTGTTTAATCTTGCTAGGAATGCAGCTTTCAAGGTCAGTTGTTGTCCATTTGGAGCCATGGACAATAGAAATTAAAAAATATATGCTAGTTCACCCATTACATTCTCCTGCTAGTGGTAACTACTTCCTAAGCAGCTTTGGCTGCTGTCGTGCTCCTGAAGCTCCTAATTTTGAACAACTAGCCTTTCAAAACAGATTTTCAGTGTATGCAAGACTAGAATTAAAAATATAAAATAAGAAAATTTGCTTTTAAGTTAAGCATTAATTTTTAGTTGGTGTTTAAGTGTGTTGTGTTAATTTAAGGATCTACATTTCTTTGGGGTATGATGGCATTGCAGGGAGTGAGGCAATATAGTGCAATAATTCTAGCAGTGAGTGGTCCATTATTGTGCTGGAAGAGGTAGAACATGCTGCTTCACCTCTCTGTCTTTACTGTTTTTTTGTCCAGCCTTTGTCTTATCTGCTGAGAGTGTTCTCCAGTGTTCTCATACAGCCATTTCAAACACTGTTTATAATACAAATTTACGTTAACAGTACAGTTAGTTACAGATCTGTCCTCCCTTTGGAATAAACATGCCTCTCCCTCTCTGTCCCAGTAAAGAGCAGAGATCTGAAAAGGCCCACGTTAGTGTGGTAATGTATTGTGCTTCTGACTTCAAGGTAAATAATAAGTAAACAAACATGTCTTTGACAAGTTTTGTCTTGGGCACACCCACTTATCCCTCATCAGCCAAGATAAATTGCTTCAGAGGGAGGACTTCCATGTTCACTGAAGGAATGCAGAAATTCTTTCTATTTTGTACGTTCTTGGCGTCTTTCCTTTGTTATCAGTTCCATGTCCTTTTTTTGTTTTGAAGCTCTGCTTGGGAAAAGAGGTTATAAATATTAAAGCTCTGCACGACTTCTTAAGAATGATTTGGGATTTTTGTTTTGTTTTGCCTGAAATATTCTTTGTTTCTGCTATTTTTACCTCAGAGTTATCCTTCCTCATCCAAGAAGTGTATTTTTAGCTCATCCTGATAGTTGAAAAGTTTTTTTATTAATTGGAGAGAGATTACTTTTGGCTTTCTTCTTTTCCAGTTCTGTTGTAATGTTGCCAGCACTGAGAAATACACACTTAGAGCAGATTCTGCAAATATTATATGGAAGATATAGAATTTATATTCCAAAAGTATTTTAATGAATCCTCTGCCATAAACAGCAAGAGATTTTTAAGCACTGGAATGTATATCTTAAGTTGGACTTCATGAAGAAACAGCCAATCTCTTTGTTTGTAATTTCATAGGGTTTTGTCATTAGGCTGTGGCTGATACAGTTTCTATGCCATGGCAGACAGTGCAAATATGTTTCTGGCATGGCTTGAGTTAGACGAGAATTTCCATTTTTCCTCTCATAAACATTTATAGTAGTTATTGACACATACTTGAAAGGCCAAGATTTTGACTTTTAACTAGGGGCATATAGATATATATATGCCTCTAGCTGTAGACTCCATTTTTGAGCTCAGGTTCCCTTTCCCACTGTTCTAGAAAAAAGAAAATTTGTAGTGAACTTTTCTACATAAACTATTCCATAATTCCCTGTATCTTGTTTGCTTGGGTTTTAAATAGTCTAAATAGCCCTTTCTCCTACACGTGTGAGGGTAATGTACCGATCCTTCTGTCATTTCCCACAATCACCCAAAGCTCAGCAGGGGAGCAGTGGGAAAGCATATGGAGTATGCAATAAAAGGAACAGTCCAAGCGCAATGCAAAAGGAAAAAAAGTACTTTCCATATTTGGAAGGTCCATAAATTACTGTAGCCCCTGGGTCAAATGTTTGAGTGGAACTGTTGGACCATTTAATCAGCTACTCATTAAAACCATGTAGATGCTCAAACAATCAAGCTATCATTTTACCTGATATGTGAACCTACTCCCAAGGAGAGAAGGCAAACGTGTGTTGATAAGCATACAAGTACTTTTAAAGAAGGGTAGATTCTCACATACACAGCCCTTCTCCACACAAATGTTTCCTTAAAGGCAAGCTGTGAACTTTGCAGATATAAGCCAAACAATCGAGTCTCAATGACAGGAGCTGCTAACTTTTATGGAAAAAAAGCCTACAAGAAATACAGAAATTTTCCTTGTAGGTTACTCCTTTTTCCTTTTTGTTAATTTTTGTTGTTGTTTTTTGTTTGTTTGTTTTTATGTTAACCGGTAATGCAGCAGCAGTGTGGTTTTCCCTTGTGAAGTGAGCTGTGAGCTCTGCAGAGATCATGGGATCCTCCAGAGCCATAAAACCGTCCTCATGGAGATCTGCATTTCAGGGCTTCTGCACTTCAGTCTTCCCCCTTTCAGTTTCTCAAATACAAGGAAGAGGGAGAGGTTTGCTCAGAAATAGTAGTTTGCTCATAGTTTAATTAATCTTCATCTGCGTTCACTTTTTGGCAGCCTTCCAGCGGAGTTCAGCAAGGATGGTGGCTATCACTCATGCCTATACCTGCCTTCTTCCTCTTCCAGAACCGGGGAGGTTTCTGTGCGGGTTCAGGAGCGGCAGTGGCAGCCATCAGTCCTCTCTGAACGTACCTCAATGCAGAGCGGCCTTCAGGCACAACATTTTGCAGTCTGCCTTTGTTGAACACACTGGGTTAAAACTCTGTTTTTTTTCTAATCCAGACTCCTCTCTTTAATTGCCCAGGGTGTCTTATCTCTTCTGTCTTGGCTTTTCTCCATGCCTTTATTTAAATTCAGCTTTTAAATTTTCCCTGTGCTTTTCCTTTCCAATTCTTGATAGCAACTGTTATGATCAGCTGCTGCTTTGTTCTTCCCTCTGATCCTTTCACCACCCTGCTGAGATGAGGTCCCTCTTTCTTCAGCCCCATGTGACCCAAGTGGGTGAGCAGTGAGCAGATGACAGAATTAATTTGCAGGTGTCTCCCTCCTTTTGCTTTTGACATCCTGTCATTTACATATCTTTATGTCTAGGGGGAAGGGTGGGTATTTCTTGGAGTTGTGCAATGCTTTTCTAGGTTAGCATTGAGCAATCCTAATTATTTCAGGGACAATTTTATATAAGGAGGTACTTTGTGAGGGTAAAGACTTTTTCAAATGTTTTCCCTTTAAAAACTGTTGAATGCAGTAAAATGTAGAAGGCAGTGAAGTAGCAGAATCATTGTAAAGCATGTCTGCAGCTACCCTGAGCCATGACAACATAGTAGTTTGCAATAGAACAAAAATGCCGATCAGAAAATCTAAAAGTAAAAATAGCAAGATTCATTGCTACGTGTTCCTTTTCATCTTGGGAAATGACATACGTTGAGGGTTTGGTCTCCCCCCACAGACAGTTGCCTCCTGGTGAGGTGAGGCACGTCTGTTTGCAGAAGTGTGATGTGATTGACTTGTGTGTGAACTTCTTGTTTGCCCTCTCATTTGTTTACAGAAACTGGGATGATTTACCACAAAGAGTGGAGTAGTCCTCCTGTACATCCTTTGCATGTCTCATTGTGCCTGGTGGGCATCTCTCATCCATTCCATTAATTACATTTCCAGAATGGGAAGGGTAAAGGAAAGGTAATCTGTGCCGTAATGGAGTCAGGTATGAGTGAAGAGTGCTAATATATTTTAAGCGCACACTTAAATCTTACATTTATTTACTTGTTGTTCAATTTCTCTCTTGACATTCTAGTGTGTTTTTTCTTATTCAACTGATTTTGCTTTTTATGTTTGGTTAGCTCCCAAAAGTTCCTAATTATTTATATTGTGCCCCGTTTTGGGAGAAGTGTATAAGTAAAAATGTCCAGAACTGTAGTCTTTGTGAGCAGCACTACAGATATTATTTCCTTGGAATACTTCAACTGTGCCTTGCCTGAAGGGAAATCATCTTTCTCTTTAATTGTTTTCATTGTTTTAATCATTTCTGAGGATTAGAAGTGAGGTCATCTGAACACACGGTGCATGTTTGGGGAAAGGAAGGATGAATACTAAATTTAAGTCATGTGAGCACCCATATTCCTTTTTATGAATTTCACATTGTATGTTGCAGAATGATTAAAAAGGGCAACTATTGCTAACAAATCATCAAAAGGACACCCCATTTTGTTTTTCTCTGTCTTGAATACACCAAACTCATAACAAATGTGTGAACATCTGTGATGAAAGAGAGAAACAAAATAAATGCTGGAAAGCAAATTTTTAGTTCTTTAATGCTCACTATGAATGGTAGTTTATGATTAATACTATGGTTCTTAACTTGTGATGACATGAGGGCCCAAACTGAATTATTAAAAAAATGGAAATATTTGACTGGATTTTTTTTTAAGCTTGCCCTTAAGCTTGCTCCATTTCAAGACTAAATGGACTGGTTATCATTTGCTCATGATAAATGATATAAATGTTCAGATTTCTTTCACTCATATGCTCTTAACGACGGTGGAAATTACTGATATTAAGATATTTGAAAACTAGGCCAAAAGGCAATGTTGTGCAACATTGTTTGTGAACTGATTTGCAGACAGAGGTACGATTCAGTTCTGGCAGAACCAGAGCTCACTGAGACGCTCCATCTTCTCCCAGCATCTCTGTAGAAAAAAAGGTTTCTTTGCTAACAAATAAGTTTATTTTCAGGCACCCTACATTATTTAAATGGTAATTCAGTGTGTGTGAAGCTTTTGAAAAAGAGCTGGCATCCTTTCTGGGAAACTGAAAAAGTTTTAACACCTTTGTGCTGTTGCTTGTTTTGCTTTTTAAACTAGTGCTCTGATAAATCACCTTTTTTTATATTAAACCAGAGGTGGCCAAACAAAGCCGAACAAACTCAGTTATCTTTAAAATGGGAGAAAGCATTTGACCAACTGAGGAAGGTGACAGAGTGAATGCTTAAGCCAACCTGTCTAATAAGGGAGTCTGTAACAGTTCTCCCTGTCACAGAAGGCTCTTTTACATGCTCTATTTATAATGTCCTGTTGCCATTTTATTGTGCCTTTAACAGCTATGCAAGGATGATTAAAAACAGTCCCCGAGTTTCCTGTGTCACTTTTCACTCATCATCACTGCTATGAATGGTGATAGTTTAAATCTCCCCATGCCCGTTAGCTAATGTTTGGGAGAACATAATATTGGCCTCTTTCTTCTTGCTGCAAATGTCACAAATCTGTATTATTAATTTTAATTGTCAGGCTTATGGGAGGGATCCAAACCTGGAAATTTAAATAACAGTTTATCTTCCTTGTTTTCTGGTCTTCAAATTCCTCTGTGAAAAACTCTATTTGACACAGCATAACTCCAGCATTAGGTTCCCTGCCTTTGCCTAGCAACACAAATAGGTTTTACACTTTCCAGGCTTCTCCTGTTAACTTCTGAAGCTGATCGTTGCCACTGGTGTATCTTTGTTTGCTATTTATTTGTTACTAGGTGTCATAGCTCTGGACAGGCTCCCCTGGCTGGACGCTCCCCAAGCTCTGGCTTGGGGTCCCCCCACCTTGGGGCTGTGTGCTCTCAATCTTCTTGACTTTGAGCAGAACCAGGCTGCCTTTGGCTCTCTGCTCCTACATGCTTGCTGAAGATGTGCTCTCCTAATTCCTCAGACCTTCTCACTGTTGTTTAGCCTGTATTTGTGCTGGCTCTCCAGGAAAATCCTCATGCCCAAAGCTTTGCAGTCTACTTCTTCAGACTGAGATGGAAATTCTCACTCTGAACTTTTGTCGTTGCAAGAAATATAGTGAATCCAAAAGAATAAATGTCCTTATGCCCTTCTCACACCATTCTCTTCCTGGATTAGGAGCACAGCCTTCAGAGAGGGTTTTTCTTCAGAAACTTGCAGCCTATTACTTGCTGCCAGTCCACTCCCTTCCACCTTTGCCATTACACAGTTAGGAAAGTTCATTCTTTGGCCTGAAGCCTGAGCCTTTGTTCATCTCTCCCCTACTTGTCTCATCTGTCTTCTTGACTCACCCTATTTTCATGGCTTTTAAAAAGTGTTTAATACTGTGCTCCCTTCAGATTGCCCCAGGAGGGTGGTTCTCCCTTCTCAGGCAATCCTTGGGAAACTTGCTGCCCAGCTCAGCACATTCTTCAAGTGTTAGCAACATCTCTGCTTGTTCTGTAGTTTCTCTCAAACAGAAGCTGTCAGAGGACAGTGTCCTCATCACATTTACTTGGGGTGTGAAATGGAGGGGAAAGAGCGAGGACATAGCTTGCTGCAAAAGGAGCTGCTGTCTGATGTGGAGGTGAGGCATAGAGCCTCACCAGGATCAGCTTTTGTACACAGCATAGCTTCACTGCTGGCTGCCCTAAGCTCTGCAGGAGCTTGCATACTTGGCCTTCCAAGCAGCATCCATCCTGTGTGCCTTGTCCTGAAGCCCCAGCTGCCCACGGTTCCTGTTGGAGCCCAGCTCTGCACCCTGGTGCATCACGCTTAGGCCAGGGAGCAAATTCCTGGCAGCACAGGGCCAAGAACACCTTCACAGGAGCTGAATGTCATCAGGATGGGCTGAGCTCCAGATTTTCACTGGATGTGTGGAACAGCTGCTCCAGATGACTCAGAGAAGAAAAAAAAAAGTGGCAGCAGGTAAGGCTGTGCCAAAGTGCTGGTTTCTCATGCATTCGTGCACTTAGAACCACACCTCAGATTTGTCATTTAAGAGCTACTGCCAGCACATTCTGCAGCTGACTGGTGCCGGCTGTTGTGGGAGCCCTTGAGCTCCACCAGAGCCCCTCCTTTTGCTCCTCAAAGTGGCTGTTGCCTGTCCCACCCACCTGCATGCAGACCATGATCCAGCAGGGATGAGGTGGAACAAAAATGTGCTCAGCTATCAGCAAGGATCTGGTGGTTATTGTGGTCCTCAGCCTATATACTTCCTCTAGGGATTTAATTAATTTCAGGAATATAAATGAAAAATGCATTTAGGGGATTTGCATGAGGTACAAGTACCTCCTAATTTTATTGATTTTTTTACAACATGTTGTACAGACTGCACAAATGTGTGGTTGTTACCTGTTTGGTCTTTCTGTGGGCAAAAAGAAGGTACTTGATGGAGGATGGCTTCTTAGTTCATATGCCTCAGTTATGCAGACAGTCATGAATCAGTTGCAGTCTGTGTTGGGTAACATACTGTTGATGGAATTGGCTTGGTGAAATTAAACATTTAAAATGGTTAATAGAAAGATACTACAGGTTTTTATATTTAATGACTTTCTTTAGTCAGTGGTGGTTTTTGTTATTATAGGAATGAGAGCCTTAATTCCTGGAAGTGCTAGGGTGTTTTTTGTTGGCTGAATGTTGTCTGTCATTGTAGCCTGTTTGTCATCTGAACTTTTTTGTGAAAATGGAATTCATATTTCTTGCCAAAAACATATTAATTTTTACTTTTCATAGCTGTTGTATAACAGATGACGGTGAACTGAAATGCTCAGTGTTCCAGTGTGATTCAGTGGCTCATAAAACTGAATAACCTTTTTCCTTCAGATCACGCTTTGATTCTATCTGGGGATGAGTAAAACTGTTGAATTAAAGAATACAAATATTTGAATTGTGAAAATCTGTTGGGATTTTTTAATATACTTTTTAAATTCATTTGTCAGAGGCTTGTCTTGTAGTAGGAAGTATCAGAAGTCTCACAGAAGAACAGTGTTCAATTCCTGCAATGTTTATGGAAAAGCAACAGTTTGGTGACCATCAAAGCAGCAAAGATAGCCTTCAAGTTCTATGAGATTTCAATTATTATGTTTTAATTGGAAGCAGCATAAAGTATCTCTCTGAAAAACTGCTATTTCCTCATGGGTTTAACATCACTGGGAACTTGGTTACTTTGGAAATAATTTACAGGGCTTACTGGGAGATAAGATGTCTAGTTCATTGAGTATCTGTTCCTATTCTGTGATGGACACACTCAAAAGATACTGAAAAAAGATTTGGAGACATCAGACTAGGGGCCTGTTTGATTTCAGCTGGTACAATCCATCATATTCTTGGAAGTTCTATCACGTGCCCTCAGCTGCTTCTGTACCTATGTTGGAAGTAGGATAAAGTCGTGGACTCTGTTAATTAGGTCTTGATAATGAACATTTCCTCCAAACCCTCCCAGTCTTAGTTCAGTCTGATCCATTTTAAGAATCAAGGCTTGTTGTGACCACACTTCTTGGAGTAGATGAAATCTTCCTGAGTTAGGAGGGATCTTAATCACATGTCAAGGTATTGGAGAGATCTGGAGAGACACAGAAGGTTCTGGAGGTGCATGGGTTCCTGAAGGACTGTCTGAAGCAAGGAACAGGCAATGTTCCAAACAGGTGCTCAGAGGATGTGACAAAGGAGGCAGCCACTAGTCAGTTTGGGGTTCAGGTTGAGGGTTTTCATTCCAGACAATCTGTTTATTCAGGCATAATAAAAAACTCCATTACTGGGTCTTAACCATTCAGCTGTGGTATATTTTTAGGTTAATATACACTTCACTGTGTGAGAAAGCAGGAAACTCAGAACACTTCTAACTTACAAGTACGCAAAAGTGTATTATGTATACAAAGAATATACAATTTTGAAAGGGCTCTTAGGCCTCCTTGTGATGTTTACCTAAAGAGTATTGCCATTCTCAGTGTATTGATAATATTTGCCTGAAAAAGAGATGCCATCCCTTGGATTTTCTTCTTCTTTGTGAAGCAGCATTTTTGCTCTGTATATCTAGTAGCACAAAGCCTGTTTTTCTACAAGTTGCTCTGTTTTCAGAGATAATAGGTAGATGTTAGAGTTCTAGCTTTTCTCCCCAATATTATGTGTGTGGCTCTATTTGCATTCTCTCAGCTTATGTTTTCTCAGATGCAGAAAATTATGTAATTAGTTGTGGGGTCTCATACCATCATCTCAGAGATGTTTCCCATTTAAATTAAAGGCCTGTTCTTCTACCCAATCAGTAATTGTCTAGATCTTTAAAGATCTCCTTCAGCTTGATTTAATTGTTAAACATTAATTTAGTGGGAAAAAGGCTTCAAAGGGGAAAAAAGAACTGCTGGAGGGGCAAAATATTAATAGGTGCTTAAAAGAAAAACTGTAATTCTTCCCTTTCTAAGCTTGCAGCCCTTCAGGCCTAGCAGAAAAGAAACAGTTGACTGTATTACAGGATTATATTGGTTTCATTGACTTAAAGTGAACTGAAAGCAGCTGTAGGGAGATTTACCTCAAGTCTTTATTATTAGCCATATGAGGCAGAAAGAAAAACAATGTTTTGTTTGAATCAGAAAATACAATTTTCAATGGTGGTTTAGAAAAGGTTAGATAAAGAGAGAGTTACTTTTCAATAGGGAAAAAGGTGAACAGAAAAATTCTGTTTTGCCAGCATTATATTCCATAGAAAAGATTTCAGCCAAGAGAAGAAAAAAATGGCTGTCTTTTACTTGTAGGATCTTTGTTTTCTTTTATTTCTGATGGATAATCTTTGAGTTTGGTACACTTGATATCTCTTTTACTTACTAATGACAGTAATACTTCAATTCTTTGAATACTTCTACCGTGCAAATGGCAACGAAGATCAAAAAAGTGCTGCTTCTTAATGAAGAAAATCCTTCAAAAGTCTGCCTCATATTGAGAAATACATCAGCCTGCGTTCCCCTCTAAGATTTCTACTCTTAGCTGTTAAAAAACTTGATTAAGAAAGAATTGGGTTTTTTTGAAAATGAAAAAAGTTTGGAATACAAATTCAGAATCTCTTTTAAAGATACAGAATATTTTCTTATACTGAAATTTTTAAAATATTTGGCATCAGGTATCATAGACTTTGTTGGAAACCATACATATCATTAAAATATTTCAAGTTTCTAAACTGTCGGTGTTTAATAGTCTTTGTAAATCAGTTCCTTTTCAAAGGAGAGAGATGTGGATATTACCGTCTGCCGGTACTTAGCTTTGGAAAATATACTGTTGCATTCTTATACTCTGTGTATGCAGTTGTAGAGTTTGAGAGTTCTCTTACACTTCATATTCACTTCATGTTTTTATGCAATCTACATTTTTTCATAAATTTTCTGCTGGGCAGTGACTTTTTGAGGTAATATAATTGGTGACTTAGAATCTGCAGCAGTGTCCTCTTATCTGTTTTGATTTTCTCATGATTACGTTCATGATGTCATACACTCATTGAATGGCCAATCTTTTTTTTCCTTTTTCTTTTTCTTACAACGTTAATTAACAGATTATCTTTCTATAGCTGTGTGGCAGGTGTTGCAAACTACAAGTTGGTGGACCTTATTTTTTATCTTAAATTAGAGATAATTTACTTTGTAAAAGAAGAGCTTTTTTTTTTTTTTTTTCAGTTTTTTCACCCAGAACTACTAGTAAGGTATGGTTTCTATATCGGCCTGAATTCAGTTAACACTGCAAATGTTTTTCAGTCTAAAGAAATTGAATTACTACTGCCACAGTAGTACTGAAAAAATACTTGCTGTTTACACTCCACTTTAATCTTTAGGTTTCAAGAGGTTTGTGCAGGTTTAGTATCTTCTCTTTTCATTTTTTACAGCTAAGGAAATTTTGATTCAGAGAGAGTAAGCAACTTGCCCCAGCTCACCAGGCAAGCCAGTGATAGAATCAGTGCTGAACTCTGAAGTCCTGTCCCATTTCTCACACTACGTAGATCAATGGCTGGGAAGGTGACCATTGTTTTGACATCCAGAGGATGGTTTCTTCCTGGACTCCCACACCCAGTTTACTTCCCCAACAAGAAATCCCGGTATTATTTCCCTCTACAATTTCCAGGAATTTTCTCGTCCCCTAAGATAGCAGCAGAAACTTTTTATTTTCAATGGTACCCTCTAATGTGCCCAGGTACCTGCCTCTGTATGTAGGAAGAGAATGGTTTTATTCAGCTTTATGTGTTTCATGCTCAAAAGTATTCATTTTTTAATTGAAGCTTCCAAAAGATGAGAGTTCGACAAGGGAATTTGATATTTTTGCTGTAGACATGTTGTCGGACTTGATAAACACCATCTCAAGCATTAGCGGAGGTGGGAAGTGGAGGGTGGATAAAAGTGACCTGAAACAGACCTGAGTCGTTTGCACAACTACATGTGTAATTAGTTGGTATGTGCTTGCATTTACAGTGCTGTAATTGCATGTCTGAAGTACTTTAAGTTACGTATTGCTAATCTGTTAATCTGCTGGAAAGAACAGAAATATTGAACAAAGTTAAACATATATACGAAGAAATTTTATTTCATTCACATATTCAAAAACGGAATGGTAACGTGTGTATTTGTGAACTTATGTCAGTGCTCTGGACAAAGTGGCTGTTACTTGTAGGTCATGAGCAATCTCTGTTCTTGGAAATGACTTCCAGTTATTTATGTATAGGATGTGGAGAATGTTCTGCTTCCTTGCACAGTGTTTTCTGTTCAGAATTGTAAGGAAAAAAGTTCATTCCACATCTTGGTTGTGATCAACAGTAGATACGAATTAGTAAAAATTACCGTATCTTCCAGGCAATTCAGGGCAGTAACATAGAACAAGAAGAGGCACATTTTCCTAAATGAATACATTTTCATTCAGTAGGTTATTCACTTAAACAGCATTAAATGTAATCCTCTTTGAATTTCAGTGGCCACCTCCTACTCTTTTTCTGTCAGTCTTCATCTCCTGCAAAAGCGTGAATTCAGCCTTCAAAAGAACAGTAGTTTAGCTAAATCACTGTGGAGTTTTCTTTAAGGAATACAAGAGGGATTCTATAGAACTAGCATGAAATAGCTCAAGGTCAGTTGCTTCTAATACTTTACATCATAATAAAAGTATTCACATTTTGTTTGGTCTCTACTAATTCAAATTTTCTTTTTTTTAATCCTTTTTTTTTCCTTTTTCTCATTTCTTTTTTGCTTATTTTCCTTTTAAGATGGAAAGGTATTTGTCTTGGTAATATCATCACCTCTTTTTATGCTAATTTTATTTTCAGACAAGCCAAATCACACTGCTGGACCTTGTAATTTGCTGCACACCAGCTTTGCAGAATATAATGGAGTGGGACAGTATTCTTTTTGATGTGGTTAATCTCTGTTATACTTGTGCCTCTCCTGAAAACTGCACTGTGTCAGAGAGTCTTTTGTAGCCAATGGTGACAGGAAGATCAACACAGAGAGGTTGCTCCATTAACCTCTGAAGTAATGAAGTTGCATTTCAGGCAGTCAACACTCACACTGCCAATTTATTATCATTTAAGAGGAAGTGAAACTACTTCAAGCCACTCTAGTGTCCACATTTTGATAAATACACAGATTGCTAATGTTCTAATGCTAACAATCAGCCTCAAGGGGACCTCTAATGGTGAAGGATGCTGTGGCTGTGTGTCTCCTTGTTCTTGCAGAATGAAAAGTCTTCAGCACCAAGAAAACAAGCTAAGCCTATTTCATTTTTTTTTCATGCTAAATATGCAGATGTAGTTTTGCTGATAATACCAGCTTTATCTGTCCACCATGGAAATGCTAAAAGTAGATAAATCCTTTGAGAGCTAACTTATGTAAACTTTCAAGGGAATCAAATTCAGATCTTCAGATTTGCCTCTGTTTAATTCTAGTTTCCCAGACGATACACGTTTGTAAGGGGATTACTTTCCATCTTCAAAACAGACATAACCAAAATCTTGGGAACACGTTTAAACCCTGAATTTGTTAAAATATTGCAGGATTGTCTGACCTTGTAAGTTTTTCATGACCAATAGTCAAATCCTGTGAGAATGGCTTTCTGAGGAAGCAATAACACTGGTCTCCCCCACCTCAGCAGTAAAACAGGCTTGTAAAAGAAAACACTGCAGAACGGGCATGACCATACCCCCATTCTTCCCCAGTTCTGCTCCTAGGCATGGTCTTTGGCACGTATTTTTTCCTGCTAAAGGTAGTGTAATTTACATGTCTGGCTTTCCATAAGTCGTGAAAACACTTTTTATATATAAAAGTCCAGGTGGTTACATAGCCATATCATACATTCCTGTTCTCCCAGGGTGACATAAATAGTTATTTATCCACAGTATTTCAGAGACACAGAATCAAGGTGGTCAGCTAAGTGCAGCATGTCCCTGCTAGTGCCTTGGAGAGTTTCTGGTCTGTTCATACTTCTGCTGAGGACCAAGTTTTGCCTACACATGGGTCTCTGAGTGCTCGCTTCCTGCGACTATTTTGACACAGCTCCACTGAAGTAATCTGAAAGACTGTCTTCCGCAGGCTTTGGGTGGATGCATTTAGTGTCTTTAATCTGTAAAGGAAAAGCACTCAGTAAAGGAAGGGGGATGTTACCTGCGTTTTATAAAAGGACACTGTTTATAAAGGGAATACTCCATCATGGACTCGTGCCCGTTGTGTGAGATGACTGCTTTCTACCCTCTCATGTCGGCAGTCTGAGCCACATTTCCCTCCCTCAAGCTGTGACCCTTCCTGCTGCGCAGCAGATGCTGTGTGTCGGGAAGGCATCTCCGTGCCTGCGCTTCTCCTCATGGGGCTGTGGCTGGGCAGTGTGGGCCCCGTGCAGAGCTCTGCCGAGGGCAGGAGTGGGGCTGTGGCAGGGCAGCTCCTCACTGCCAGCTCTGCACCTGGCAGGCAGCAGACCGAGCCCTGTGTCCGTGCTGCAGGAGCGGTGCTGTGCAGCCTGCCAGGCCTTGTCACAGGCTCGGTGCCAGCGCGAGGACCGCAGGCATCTCGCACGTGTGCCGCAAAGCTGTGCTGAGAAATGCAGCTTGCAGAGCTTATGGTATTTTCTCCCCCTCCCTCTCTCCCCCAGCCCCAATGACTCATTATTCTCTGTCCAGAGACAACAGGTATCTCAGCACTCTCCCTTTTGTATTTAGGCAGGCGGGTTTGGAAAGAGCCCCCCGCCAGGCCCGAGCGCGGGGTTCTGCAGGGTGCCTGGCGTGACGCGGGGGATCGCTTTTTCAGCTGTGCTCAGACAGGAGCGGGGCAGAGCCGTGCTGCCAGCTGAGTGCAGCTGACAGCCTGGAAGGACGATCAGGGCAGGAGCACGGCCAGGCTCACCGCAGAAATACGCCTGGGACGTGGGGGGCTGGGGCGGGGGGCTGCCACCTGCACTGCCTGTGATGCCCCAGAGCGCTCACATCTACCTATGTGTCCCAGCTGAGGGCTTGGGGTTTTGTAAGGACGTGTCATGGTGGAGCCAGAAGGGCTGTCAAGAAATGTGCAGCGGTGCTAAAACTAAAGAAACAGGGGCAGCTCTCATGGCCAGGACTGTTTCAACACTCTCTCACTTTGCCCTCTCACCCCCTTGCTTATTCGACACTAATAGCATTCATAAAGCAACCCAAATTCATGGTGTGTGTTTATAGGAGGGCTGAGACAAGGAGTATGTGGCACTGTAGAATCACTTTGTTGGCATCACGGCCAAATTTTCAGGTAGTGGAGAGGTTTTCTTTTAGCATATAATTAACTTATAGTTTTAGCATATAATTAACTTATAGTTTGTATGTGTTTTCAAAAATGTGAGCTAAGATTAAGCAACACTGAATTTTGATTTGTAAATCCATGGTGTGTTATTGCTTTGTGTCTGTAGTCTTTTTATGTGATTTAAATACGCAGTTTACTAATCTTAGCTTCTTCCCTTCTATGTTTAGCCAAAGAGAACTGTTAAAGAATGTGACATATATTATTTTATTGGCATTGACTCACAACTGAGTCAGTGAACTTCTTTGCACTTACCACTAAAATTGGATTCTAACTTTCAAAAATTTATGACAATTGCTCCTTCTTGTGGCTTGAATGTTGACATATAATTAATTTAGGATTTCTTCTTGAGATTTCCTGTCTAGGTTTGTACCTGTCACAAAAATATCCTTGGAAGTTTATCTAACAGCTGGAACACCGCAAGAGTCGATTGAAATTTGGCAAAGAGATTTACTGGGGCCAACGGAAGTGCTCAGAGCAGGATGGCATAAATATGCAAAAAGAGACTTTTTTTTTTCCCCAGGAGTTTTAAAGGATTCCAGTACAGGCTGATAATGGCATAATACTGAAAATGCTGACATTGTGTCAGCTAGTAACAGCAGCACAGAAAAAAGGTACCAAAAGCATGCATCTACATTTTGTTGAATTATCTACAGAATGGAAATATGCCTGTTGCCTTCCCTCAGCCCCAGCTGCCCTACAGGTTTCAGCTCATTCTTTTGAGAAACCAGATATATTTCATGGGAATTTCCCACGAAATGGTTTTGAAATCTTTTTTGTTCCTCTGCAGGAATGAAGGAATTCTGAAAATTCAAAATCTAGGTTGCAATGCCTTAGTGACAGTATTGAGGGACTGGGCAGTAAAAAGGCTGATAAAATTTTCTTTAGATAAATGTGAAATGAAGCATATGGGACAAAAGCAACCCTAACACTACATAGCTAATGTCAGGATGTAAATGAGTTGGTACTCTTCAGGAAAAAGATGTTGAAATTGCTGTGTATAGTTCCCCAAAACTTTGCTTTATTTGCAGCAGAAGTAAAAAAAAAAGGCAAACAGTATTTTAAATATGTAGGAAAGAAATGGATATCTAAACACAAAGCCATTGTAAGCCCTGTACCAGTTCAAGGTTTGCCCATATCTCTGCAATTCCATGCATTCTGTTAAGCCACTGACAAAGAACGGAGAGTAGAGGAAAGGGAAATGAAGAGGCTGATGAGAATGATAGAGATTTAAAATTGTTTCTACATGAACACAGACTATTAGAATACAATTCTTCAGCTTGAAAAAAAAATGAAAAGTCTCTAAAACCTTGAATGGTGTGGAAGGTCTGTGAAATGTGAAATGATTGGTAAATTTACCCACATCTTGCATATGGATGTGGCAGGTGTGAGTTGCTCCTGATCTACACTTTGAACTTTGGAAAAGATCTGAATTTCTGTGACCCTACAAAACAATTTGTGCCTGTTATCTTGTCAGTGCCTAATACTGGAAGATAACTTAGCAAATTAAAAATAAAATTTCATTTAATGAAATGAATTAATTTAATGAAATCCCAAAACACTGTTGGCATAAGATCCTGCAAAGGTCCCTTCCTCCTTTCTCTCTCTCCCTTTCTAAAATCCTGTGTCTGTGATTCAGTGACTGGCATGAGAAAATTACTGAGGGGTTTTCTATTTTGTTTGTTTTTGTGTGTGTGTCGTTGTTTTTTTACATGACTACTGATTGTTGAGCAAGGTAACAAAAGCTGTTCCTGGCTCAACTAATTGTTTTTTCCCCAATAAGCAATCAATAAACTACAGTTAGGGTATATGCTACAAGAACTCGCTTGTTCAAAAGCACAAGCAGCTTTGACCAAAAAGAAAAAAATAAATAAATAAGGTGTGATTTAATCTTTGCAAATGTTTGCAACAAGATTTTCACATCAAAAAAATGCATGGAAGCCACTTTATTTGACTTAATCCTCACATTTTATATTCAATATTCACAATGCTTGACTTCATTTGAATATGAAATCATGGTCCAGCCAAGTTTTTTGCTGATTTTCCTACCTAGTTTTGTCTTGCCCTACTGTTCTTTATAGAGAACACTGTTCCTCATTTCCAAAGTGTACAAATATGAATGTGAAGTTGGTGGACTCAACCAGTGGCCATAGCAGTGGTCATCTGTATTATATCTTTAAATTCAGGTTGTAAGTGAGGAAAGATGTGTAAGCTTGAAAAAAATAATCCAGATTAGAATGAACTGGGCTGGATAATTTTATTTGTGTTTTGATTACTTAATGAGACATTAAGATATCAGTTTTCCTTTCTTTAGTTTGAGTCAGATAAGAACAAAATTTCTTGAAAGTAATCCTGAAACTATTTGTCTTTCTTGTAATGCATTTATTTCAATAGAAAACATTTTTTTAAGTGCTAGATCTGTTTCTACTCCCTCCAAAATTAATGGTGTAATGAACTAAGTATAGACAGTCATAATTATTCTTATTTTCCAAGTTTTTTTCTATGAGCTGAGTTCCATTCTGGTCTTTACTTTTTTCCTCAGTGGGTTTGACACACTTGTGCATGCACAACAAGAGTATCTTTGGTTTTGTTTTGCTGTTTCTAATTAGCAAAATGTTGACCTCAAAAATGCCTTTGTGAATTATTCTTCTGTCTTATCTTGTTCCAACTAACAGAACTGCAATATGCAGGTAAAGTAGATGGTGATGATAACGCACAATTACTACCTATAGCCCAATACCACCACTCAGCAATGAGTTGGTCAGATTGACAACAGAGACTACAGAGAGCAGAATGAAAAAGTGTAGGGAGACATAAAGCTTAAGCAAACACAAAACTGGAGATCAAACAAAAATAGAGAAAGTCTGTGTACAGTTGTGCTGGAAGAAGAGATTGAGAGGGAAAAGAAAATGGACATGAGGAAAATGGTGTTTTCTAGAAAGAAAATACAAATAGGTGTAAGTTGTGATTAATGATTGATAGTAGGGATTATTCTCATAAATTTACTAGCCTTATATTGCTAAATGCAATTGTTAGTTTAATTGCAATGCATCAAATTTTCATAAATGTATCAAGTAGGAAGTGTGGCCTTTGCAATTTTTATGATTTAGTAATGAGTTTCATATTTTTATTTGTGTGTGCTTACTTGTCACGTAACACTTACATGGAAGGTTTTAGTATCTCCTTCGGAAATCTCACTGTCTAAGCTGCTGATCTTGCTAACTTCTACATGGTTGCTGTTAAGTTTATAAGTGGTTAAAAAGGTGGTATTTAAAGGTTTGAGGGGAGCAAGATTTTGCTTCTTGCTCTTTTATTATTTCCCTTTTTGCAGTAGTGTTTATTATTGGTATTATGATGACTGTGGGTCTTCAATCTGCACGCCATATTATATGCATGTCATTAGCAAAGGAGTAGCCTGAAAGGTCCCATGCAAAATAGACGTGCGCGCATGTTCTTAATGTTAGGTGCATATTTAAGCCTCACTTAGAATAAAAATTAAAACATATGTTGATATGCTTACCAGAACTGGTCCCTAAGTCTTCCCTATCACGCACTGAGAAATGCGTGGGCAGACCCATAATTGTGGAGAAGCTCATAATATTGGGGCCTAAAGTATAAAAATTATTGCATAATTAGACCACACATGCTAGATTTCAAAATGCTGTGTGTTGTCTGTATGGGTATTTAAAAAATAAGTAGCTGTTGAGCATGTATGGTCCTGTTCACGCTGCCACACACAGTCATTGTAGTGCTCTAGCATTGCTAGGAGTTTTAAGTGGATCCAGCATTGGTCTTACTTCAAATAGATCAAACCTACAAGCATGCTCCTTAGCTAGATCTCTTTCTTCTTGACATTAAAAGATGCAACTGTAGGAATTGCACTTCACTTTTATAAGTAGGTTCATATCATGAATGATATAAAATCTAAAATACTTTAGATCATTTGGAGAAAAAGATGAAAGTGTATCTCATTAACTGCAAAACAGGCTTTTGGTATATAACAATATTCTGAGCTATCCTTTGGCATATTGATTTATCTTATTTTGTTAGTAAGACAGTAGGAATACCTATGTTCTCCACAGAGCAATTAGTGTTTAATAGGATAGAGGGTACAGAGCTATTAACTAGCAGAACAAACTAACGAAACAGCATGTTCGTGGTTTACCTGAATTAGGAAGTACGGATAGGGATATATAACTGTTGGTGTTCCGTTCATAAATGTTCAGATATACATAGCAAAAATCCGAAGCTCGTTAGTTTATTTAGCTTTAGAAGATAAGCAATCTAATGTGATTGGAAAAGTAGATGCAAGCCATTAGATTCATCTTTATTAATTTTCTTATTATTATTTGCTTAAGAGGAAGATAATCCCAAGCAAACTTCTGCCAGTTTATTGGAGTCATCTGCCCTGAGGGCACTGTGCAATGCCCATCGCTTCCAACAAGACTTGTCCTCTCTAGCCAGGAATCTAGACTTTTCCTAAGGGGAGAAATAAGCCCACACATGGAGTACTTCAGACCTGCACTCAACCTTTATCACCTCTTTTCCTCCCGGCTCTGGACAGCCTTTGAGTACTCCAGAAGAAGAGTCCAGCCCTTGAAATCCTGCTTGTTGGCTGGAATGTTTTTGGATTTAACTTCCTCACCACAACCACCAAATTTATTACTGTTTACTCTGGTACAACGGCATCTTGTAACCAATATGCTTCTAATAATAGAGCATGGTGACAGCCGTGGTAACTGGTTATCCGAGCGCTACAGTCAGCCAGTTTTAACTATTAAAAATTGACTGTCTCCTCTAGGATGCATGAGGTGAAAACCAAGTCCTACTCCCTACCACCAGGCAAATATGTGTGAGATTTTAAGAATTTCCTTCTAGTCCCAAACTATCAGCAAATCTAAAAAGATGACAGAAAAACTAAGTCTAACAAATTCTAGAAATTCCCCTTATCCAGAGAAAAACCTTACTTGGCTCAGGCAAACTTCAGAGAAGAGAAAAGAATAATTCCTTCATCACTGATGGATAAAGTGAGAATGTACTTGGTCTGTGGCATCACTTTTTTCCCTCTAAAAGAGTGAGCAGTTCTTTCTGTGGATCTTACGGTTATCTAACCTTAAGGAGCCCTTGGCAGCTGTGAGCTGGAAGCACTGCTGACCACACTCAAGCAAAAATCCTATTACCTCACCTAGGAAGAGACAGGGGAGCCCACCCCAGGAAAACATGTAGAGATGGAACGAAGCAGCCAAGCCCCTCCTTTAGCCTCATGACCTCTCTTTGTCATTCTCTGCGAATTTAACCTGTGATGTGCACCAAAATTTAAGAATGAGGGCAGAGACAAATCCTTCAGATGCACAAGTGCTCAACCAACTGATTTATTGCTTCATATCCATCCACAGGTAAATGGGAAGAGATCAACATGTGGGCATTTACTAAACATGGGGCCACAATGCAGCTTTGAAAAGCAAGCAGATCTGCAGATCTAGGGGACCAACAGCATCCTAATCAAAGCACGATAGAAACCTTACATCAGTTCCTGAAAAAATGTAATCCTTAGGCGGGTAGGAAGGGGCATTCTCATTTGTGACTCATATTAGGGTTTATGTCTTAAATCTACCTCTCAGTTAAATCTTTAATATCTCTGTACATTAATTTTATTTGTCTCGAGTGCCCATTTCAGAATCTGATTTTCTTTTTAACTCTCAGTTAAATATATATATTTTATCTTAAAGAAAGGAAAAAAAAAACAGAAGTGGGGAGCAATTATTTAATTAAGTGGATGCTCATAAGTTAGACTTATCCCAGCTGAGATTTTTGTGGCTTCTTTTTTTTTTTTCATTTTGCAATGAATTTCTAACAACAAAGATTTCTCTATCCAGTGAAAATTTTCTCTTTTAAGAAAAAATGGCATCTCAAAGTTTCCTTTTTCATATTAAACAAAACACACAGCAAGCTGCAATTAAATTTCAGTTAACAAAATGCAAAAATATGTCCAACCTCCATCTGCCAAAAAATAAATAGTTTGAAAAGTAGTTTCACATCCCTGACAATGACGACTGTGTTTATGACATATTTCTGGTGCCATATTCCACTCTGCTATCACTGCCAGCTTGCGCCCAGTATTTAGAAATAAAACAGAAACACATTGAACTTGCTGAGCTAGATGCTGCCACACTGCAACTCTAATGGGCTTAGTGACCACAACCTACAGGGGCCAGAATGTGTCAACAGCAAAAGGGCCAACCTCAATCACTGTCTGTGCTTTTACAGAGTTGTTACATGTTTAATTCTTTGCAGCTTAGTTCTCCTGCTGTTTTGGCTGCTCAAAACCAAGGCTCATATATTGCAGCAGCCTTCTCTACCTCATATAATGCCACAAAGGTCCCAGCAGGAGACCTTTCAGTGGAGCAGACAAGCCACAGGCTAGGGCAAACAGGGCATCACAACTTCCTAATAAGATGACTTATTAGATTGGGGGCTTGACACAGCTTTTATTTAACCACTTATTTTCCCAGCCACCAGGAACATGAACTGTCTCTTTTCTTGGAGCACAGCAAGTGGTATGTGGGTTTGCAGCATGCGCTGCCACATGCATTCAATCCAATCTATAAGTAAAGGATAATTTCTAATGCCATCTTTACCACTGTATCAATGCATTAATTTTGCTGTTAATGTTAGATGTCCAGCTGTGTGATTTTTTTATTATATTAAGCTCCAGTTTTCCCACTGCATTGGTCACTGCCTGTTCTGGGCTTCACGTGGGCTTGACGAGGGCTGGCAGTGAAGGGGTTACATGGCTGAACTCAAGATCAGTTTCCTGCCTGCACTTGCAATGGCCTAAGGCAGTGCCTGCTGTTTGGGAGTTAGAGAGAGTGCCTTGCCTTGTCCCAGGTGGCAGACAGGCAAACCATGTTATTAAGAAGCAGAGATCGCAAAACCTTGATCTTCAAAAAAGGCCCCTAATTAGTCCCTAGCATGAGAATAAATGGCATTCCACATCAGCAAGGATGAAAAAGACTCCTTCAAATTTCATTAAGTAATCTCTGCTATTGACAGTTTTTAGGATCACATTGGGAACTTGCTGTTTGAATCGCTTTGCCCATGAACTCTCCCTTATTTGTCACTTCTGTTTGAGTTGGAAAAAAAAAAAGTCTTAATGGTCTCATGTGCTGCATGCTAAGGAAGTCATAAATGTCATGACAAAGAGCTCCATGCCCTGCACTGCTGCCTCTGTGAGTGATTCTTGGGGTCTGCTGGAGTCAATGGAAAATTTTTGATCATCTTCAATACGCTCCAGCTCAGACCTCTAAGAGTACTAGGCAGAAGCCATCCGTCACATTTCCCATAACCCTCTTTTCAGTTCTGCATGGAAATGACAGATTGAAGAATGTGTACTAAGTTTTCTCATATTTCTGAAGAGCTTTGATTTGGACTAGACTTGTTTTATGAAGAGGAAAAGTTTATTAAAAAGAAAAATCTGTCTTTCAACTCATATACTACTTGTCTAATTTTGATTTATAAACATTCCCAATAGAGATAGCATCCTTGTCCAAATAGTCTCAAGGTTCACAAACTTCATCTAATTTTACTTCATAAAAGTACGGTAGTTTTCAAGGACTATCGGTCTCTAGAGGACTCGGATCCATTGGATTTTATTCATCCCAATGGTATCTGCTTTTATCCCTAACTCAGATTAATTCTAGCATTACTGCAATATGGAAAGTTCATCACGTTCACGCAGTGATTCTGCCACCAGCTGCAGATCCTTCTGAAGTTTACTGCATAATGAATTTAAAACATAAATAGCAACAAATGAGATAAATAATATCTTTGCCAGAATTGGAACAAAGTTCATTTTGTCTTTATAAATAATTTTTTATACTGGTTCTTGTGAATCTTTCAATATTTAATTAAATCACGCAATTTACAGATCTTTCTTTTGAAATGTGTTTTACATTCATATTTATCATTTTTAAGCTTTGTTGTAAATGAATATCAAATGGGTAGAAGTGAATGGAAAAAATGGTTCTACTTTTATAATGTAGCTCAGAAGACATTTTCTAGTCTATAAAAAGTACACCTCAGGATTGTTGATTCAAAATCAAGAATGGTCAATACCAAAGACATTTCACGTCATTACAAAAGATAGCCTTTGTATTAGGATATTGTAAACTGGGTTTGAGCTATGTATTTTGGTATGTGCTTGGTGTGTTTTCAGACACCCTTTGCCCAGGTATAGCTCCGTGTGGTCAGGCAGTGGCAGATCTCCCAGGTAACATTTCCTTAAGTGGAGTTTTTAAGAATGACTAAAATTTGTTCTCCTCCGAGTGGGGTGTTTACCTTCTATGTTCAGTGTTCTCCAGATAATGTGCAGTGCTGCACTTACCATTTGAATGAGGAAACTTCCTCTAGCATTACTTTAACCTGGGTGCTTTATTGATTTGAAATGTAAGAAATTGTACACCAAAACTTCGGTTATTGTAACTAGTTCTAAACAAGAAAGACTAACATCAGTTTTGACAACAAACAAAACCAGTTTTTGTTCTGTCGGTTCTGTTTAAAAGATTCCAATTTCAAACCAAACACAACTTGTGGTTATTCTGTCAGATATTTATATAGCCACTGGGGCGCCATAGTTATGCACCGCATACATCATTGTATTTTTAAAATGTACTTAATGAACATTTTTTCTTTTCTGGTAACTACTTCATTGCCTTAAATGAATGCATTCCAATAGAATTTGTAACAAATGAGCACTTTGTGTTTGCATTAATGCCAAACACGTTTAACAAATTTTTAACAAGGAACACTGGCAAAAAGCCAAACTCCTAGAGGGACACTGAAGGAATGCTATAAATTTAAACTAGATTTTACCTTTTCACTCAGCTCAACAAGTGTCTTAGGTGTCTTTGGTATCTTGGCATTGAAACTTTTCCACATAGGCTGGATACAACTTTACGTCTTAATTATTCCTCTTGCTGGCCCTCCCTGTGGAGGATTTTCACATTGATATGACAGACTTCAGCAGGATACTGTGTTCTTTAGAAAGCGAGGGGTGGCTTTTCATTCTTTCCATGAGAATTAGGCCAGGTGGAAGTAGCAGAAAACACACTTATTTTGGGGACTGTAATGACAAAGTTGTTCATATCATACCGTTTCATATCTTACATTAAGGGAACTATGTAGGGGAAAGCACTCCAGCAGATCTGTGCTACCCAATACTGTTTCTTGTGCTGAGTTGCAAATAGCTGGACTGTGATCATGTTAGCAACTGCACTTCGGAGAGGGGGGGGAAACAGCCCGTAGTGCTGTTCCCACTGGCCCGAGCTCCGGGCTTACACAGAAGCCGTGAGCAGAGTTTTTTGGCTGAATCAAACATCTGGGGGGATTTTGCAGTTGTTAAGTTATGCCCACATGGTGCATGTCATTGCATACCTTGGGAATCACCTAGTCTGTAATATGTGTTGGTATTAAAAGTCCTACAAGTAGCTGCACAAGCTGCATTCTTGCTCTTTACTTGTAACTTAATATATTAATTTAATTTTTACTGTGTTATTCCATTTTTAATCAAATGCAGGAACTGAAAAATAATAATACTTAGCACTCTTCCAAGACTGTTAAGGCACATTAAAAACATTAAGCCTTGCAAATTCCTTGAGGAGCCTGATGTTATCCCTGCTATAGCAAAGAGCAAGTTGAGCACAGAAAAATGATGTGGCTTTTCCCTTAGTCACACAATAAGCTAATGGCAAGGGAGAGAATTCAGCTTAGTGCCCTGCCAGGGCTTTGTCTTAGTTAATCACGTCATTCTTTTGATGGGTTTGGACAAGGAAAAATAAAAACTGAGAATGCATTATTTTTAATTAATGTCATTTCTGTTTTGTTGTTGCAAGAGGCACAGCCGAGTTTCAGGGGTCACTTGAGAAAGACTTCATGAGTTATAGCCTTGTTTGTGCATTACTACTTTTTAGTCTAGTTACTTGTTTCCAGAAAATGAAATAATTTCACATCATTTGTTAGTACTCTGATTGTAGTAATGATAAATCAGTCCAGAGACAGAAACAGAGGAATTCATCCTGACAGCTTTTTAAAAGATGTCACATTATAATGCAGATGTCTTGTTATAACTTAGGGAACAGAAATAGCCCTAACAGGTTTTCATTAATGATATCCTTCTCTGCTAACATTTGGTCAGATACCAATTCCCTACAATAAACTGGCTATTCCCTCTCTTTCTGACTCACTAATTACCATATCAGTTGTTGGCCTTTTATGTAGGTACCATGTGTAACAGGTTAGGAGAGGGCAATTTAAGCCTATGTGAATGGGTATCTGTTTTTGTATCTGGGTGCTTGTTGCAAACATTTGGAAAGCATATGGAGCATAATGGACATTAACCCAGATGTCAAAAATAGCCTGCATTTTACTACTGTTATTAAACAGTTTCCCCTTTAACCCCTTTGTGTTTACCCACCCTCTCCCAGCTTGTTTCTGCAAATCACTGCTGAGAGGAAAGGATTGGAGGTAAAAAGTAGTAATCAGGCAGGTGTCTTTATCCAAAGGAAAAACAATCTGAACAAATATTTGTGGGCTACTACACTTTTATATCTTCACATCCTTCTGCTGTTTTCATTGACTGGTATCTAATGGACTGTCAGAGGTGCCAAACTCATAAGACATGGATTTCAGCTGCAGCACTCCTGAATCTCAGGCCTAATGCATGTTACCAAATTTTATTTCTGTTTTAGAGGTTCGGTGACCTATCCCAAATACAGCATTGAGGAAACAAATATAAATTTAATTTACTCAGCCTCAGTTGGTATTTGACAGCAATATCCTTTTATATATTTATTTGACTTACTTGAGAAATACTTTGCATTTCCTACCTGTAGTGAGCCAGTTTTTGTTACACTCCCAATACGTGTATGGTTTCCTGATGAATGGGTGGGTTGATTAAGCGGGTGGAGTTTACTTGGGAGTTTCATTCTGTACTAAAACCTCTATGAAAATTCAGTGAGCAAGCTGAAGAGAGATTGTATTTTGTGATTGGCTGCTGCTCCTCAGATTGGTCTCTTTATTCTGGCTTCTTTTTGAGTGCCTGAATGAGTGTAAATTGCAAGGGAACTTCAGTTTGTAAAATATCAAATATATTGAAAATCTGCTGTGATTGTATTTTAGAGAACCTGTTTAAAAAAAATAGACGTTTTTGTGCTAAGGTTTCTGGAATGTACTCTCTTCGTTAATTTATATGGGTGCTTCCTATGCCTATATATCTCTTTGAATGATGATTAAGATATACTCAGCACACAAAAGAATGGGAGCTATGCACAGTTCACGAAACGTCACGCATGCTCTGACTTACAGTTTTCATAAAAAGTTCACAAAGATTTTATGTGCCAGAACTAGTAACATGATCTACTTTAGGAACTCCCTGGCTTTCCAGCTCTGCAGAAGTCATTTTTTCTTCATTCACAGGCCAGACCCAAAGTCTGTTAAAATCAATGGGAATCTTTCCACATTTCAGTGGGCTTTGGATTAGTCCCGAAGTGTTTTAACCAGAAGAATTGTACCAACTTCCCACTGGAGAAGTAAAACTATTCATCGAAGTTTGTGTTAGATAAACCGTTATATGTGGTTGCCACAGAGGCATGAACTGAAAAATGGGGATTGAAAATGATTTGCAAGTTTATTTGTCTGCATTCTATACAAAGAGTTGCACTTTACTCATAGCGTAATTACTGTGCTAAATATTAGCTACTAGAATTTAAAGAGGCATTTTAGTCAAAAAGTTCCATTTACAAAACGTAACACTTTTTCAGCTGGATAAAAAAGTGTAAAAATTCAGCAGCTGTTTCTTTTTTATAAAAACGGATGTTTTGGAAACCTCTTTGCTTACATAAATGCCAGCTTAGCAGCGGAGAGTCCCATGCATAATGCATTTCCACTTCTCTAGGAACAAAGTCAGTGGATAAATGAACAACTGCCTTGCAATGGAATCGTTTAATTCCTCCCACTCATCTGAGATACTGTGAATAAGACTAATTCACTACCCTCTGTTAAAGAATACTGAACCGTTTGCTTGCAACCGAGCTGGTGTAACAATACAAATCATTCAGGCCTCACACCACAGTCACTTGCAATCAGACAGAGCCTCTTCCAAACCCATGAGCAGCTGAAGACACTTTCCACTGATTGACTCAGGCTTGCACCGTTCCCTTTAGCACTCCCCTAGATATCAGCAGTGCCAGCCATGGAGAACAACCGACACTGACTGCATGGCAGAAATAAATGGACAATTCCTTTGGTTTGCAAATGAAACATTTAGGTTCATTAATAACATTTCTACTTCAAAGCTACCGTGCCTGTATAGAAGACCAGAAAACTCATTTGCAGAATCACAAGCCCAACAGAATTTCATATATTTGGAATTTAAAATCTTTCCCATTTAGGGGAAATCTTGTCATACAAATCATCTGTAGAAGAGATCACCACCCTTTAAGTGTTTCAAGTGGGTTCAAATCAGATTAAATCCTCACTTAATCCTTAGTCCCTAGAAAAGCAGTATATCCACTGATGTCTATGAAAAGCTTGATCAGATGAGAACTAGGATGTTGTTGCTTGAAACGTTTTATTAATTGGAGTATTTTGTTCCCTTGTTACAGTTGTCAGAGGAACTAGTGAAAGAGGAAGAAAAAATGTAGCACTGGAAAGTAACGATGATAATCTATTGCATTGGATCTCCAAACATGACCATGATATCCTGGAGAAGATCACAGATGCAGAAAATGAATGCTAAGGTTGATATCTAATGAAATGCTGCATTAATTGGCATCTTCTCCATTATTTCTTGTAGTCTGCTATGAAATTAGATACTTTGGAAAACAATGAAGGAGACTCAAGCAGAAATTACAAGAGCTTTATTTCTATCTCTAATGGGTCTTGCAAGTTATTGTTTTCACAAACAAACCAAGTGTTCAGAATATTATTGTTTAATGAAGTTCAGTTAATCAGGTTATGTAACTATTTTTTGGTAAATTGATATTGATTTTAATAAGTAATTCAGGTGTAGATAATTTAGGTATGGTATCTGCATTTGCTGATTTTACCTAGTCTATTCTAAAACTTCTATTGCACTAGATTATCAAAGAGGTATTAGTAAAATGTTATATAAAGGGTGTTGGCATTAATCTTAAACCCAATTTAGATGTGGGCTTCTCAAAAAAAAAATAAAACCAAGCCTTTACCCTCCTCTGTTTTCTTATACCTACCGATAATTATAATAAAAAAAACAACAACACAACAAACCAAAATGAAAACCAACAAAAAAAAACAGCAACAAAAACAGAATTAAAAAAAATCACGTTGAAAGTATAACCGGTATTAAGCTCTGGGCCAGGTTGGAAATGAAATCAATTTTTGGTACTTATAACTGATGGCAACTTTATGAAAATATGGTGTGTGTCTCTGACAATGCATAGGACATCTAATTTGATCATAAATATACAATTATAAACAAGATGTATCTATTCCTGGATGGTAAAAGCTTGAGGCATATATAAATACATATGTTTGTATATATATGGGCTATATGGACATATACACAAGGATGTATCAACCTTTTACCATCCAAATGCATACAGATCTTCAACAATGAAAGCTGGGACTCTTTAAAAAAATAAAAATAAAGTAAGATTGCTGTGAATACAGTATATGCACTAGGTCTCCTGTAAATGAGGAACTGTTTGTTGTCATTATCTGCGTTGAAAAACAGTCTCCAACATGGATCCCAATGACTTTTAGATGTTAAAGAGGAAAATAGCAATGAACAAACAGCCCATAGAGGCTGTCTGAATCACCAAAATACATCTAGTAAAATAAATTTAAAGCACATGCAAGGGAAAAATAAAAACGTGAAGTCATTTACATTCAGTGAGAGAATGTTAACTGATAGTTAAATCTCTACCACTTCTCGAGGAGAGGATCCTTGTGACTCCATGAACATTTTTGGTCAGTCTGGCAAACCTGCAAATGTTTGGCTGTTTTATTGAGGCATCTTTTTGTCCATGGGAGAAATGCTTCCATGGTGATGGGAGTGGGAATAGAATAGATGCATTTTTAAAGGACAAACAATAAATTTAAGCATGGGTGGCCTTAATCCTTAGTAGTTTTTCTTTGCTGCTGTAAAAAAGAAAAATCTAAGTGGATAATCCTAAAGTCTTGCACTGAATTTAGAAAGAATATTTTTTGAACCTGTGGTGCAATTAACCCTAAACATCCTCCATGAGCCATACATATAGCCCTTTAAAATGATTGTCTAGAGATGATATTTTATTTATTTGTACCGTAATTCTTGGTGCAGTCAAAGAGCAATTCATTTGAGCAGGAGTCCTGCTGGATGCTACTGTTTTCCATAGATAGAAAATGTATAGAATTAGTATAGCATAGATAATCCAAATTTCATTCATGTTTAAAAAGTTTGTCCTTTAACTATCAATGGCATTTTTGATCTTTGTTTTGAAACAGCAAAGCTTTTGGGAGTATATTTAGCACATATGACAAATGTTGCACTTGGAAACTCAGACAACAAAGCTTAGTTTCTTGTGACAAATTTGTTGTCACAGTAGGGGACAATCGTCTGTGTCTCTTACAATCAGGTCTTAACCTTAACTCTGCAACTGAATACTTGAAGTAGGAAATAACCTAGGGGGAAATAGGGTCAGATGCAAAGCTGTATAGTTAGATATTTATATGTATGTGCCAATTTTGTCACAGATATTACTTTAGGGGCATTTTTGCTCCATTCATGTTGGTAAGAGTATTGATCTAAACTTTTATCAGGGCCTACAGTTTAGCCCCTAAAGAGGAAAACTCTAACATTGCTTCTTTCTTTTTCTTTCTTTTTCCTTTTCCTTTTTTTTCATTTCATGTGATATTCAGCGATGTTTGCGGAAAATCTTTTCATATACTAAAATAGAATCTCGGGGTTTACAATAAACACTGTGATGTTGGGAAATATTTTATTTGAGCGATGTTTGGTAGTTTTTTTCCCCCTCAAAGTGTGAAGAAGCAAACCAACTTTTGGTTAACATTTAAGATAATGATTATTATTTTAATGTGAGATCAGTCTTGTACTGCACATTCTTTCTTTCATTTAAATGTACAGTATGAATTTTGTATTTAATGAACTTTGTGTATCCAGTATGCACGTACCTGCACATTGACTTTCATTTGAAAGTGAGTTTCAATTTACTTTTTAAACAGTGTTTATGAAAAGACCTCAGATGTGTTGACACAAACTATATCTGCAATGTTTTTTTTTTGTATGTGTAGGGTGACGTTTGAATGTGATGTTCTGCAGCAATGGGTCAGTATTCCCTAATATCCTTAGATCCTCATTTGATAGTGCTTCTTGTAATACTTTTTTGAAGTGAGTGGCATGTTCTGGATTGTGATATTGATATGTGGTTAAGGATATCGATATGAAACTAAGGAATTCCTAGAAATTAACAGTGGGCATGTATTAGACAGTCATTGTAATTTAATGTCTAGTAGAAGTGTAAAGTACCAAGGTATTTAGAGTTCATAACATTGTTATCATGTGTATGGGAAGTATTTAGTGTTGATCATCTTGTTTATATTCATCAAATAAACTTTGTTTCTTTCTGAAATCAGTGTTGTGTCATTAAAACTACTTTTAATGACTGTATGAAAATGTGTGAGAGATGTTTTCCACATGGTAAATCTATCACACTCCTTATTTCTCTAATTGCTACCATTCAAAGTAATTTATCTTCCTGTTGTTACTATCACATAAACTGTTTAAGAAAGCATAACAAGGAGAATGTCTCCTAGGCCCTGCTCCCAGAAATGCTTACGAGCAACTTTACTAAAGTGAGTAACCATTTTCCGGACTGGGCTCTTAGCGAGCAATATGCTTTTGAGTGGGTTTCTAAAACATAATATTCTTGTGTGACCCTCTGTAATTGCATAGAAAATTACATTTTGTTTATGTACTTTACTGACCAAAAGCCGTAAGGTGTGAAATTCTCTGCACAGTCAGCTCCTTTTTCAGCTGCCTGGTAAGTGGTTCCCCGTTTCCATTATGTTCACTTTTTTTAGAAAAGGAACTTTTGTTGAGCAGGAATTTCTTACCTCATAGAACTCCCCGGGCCAGCTCAGGGCACACACAGCAGGAGAATAAAAGGTAACTAAGTATGCATTTTACTCAGGTTATTTAAAAACACAGTCTCTTAGTTTTAAGCTCTGTTTCTTTGCCTATAAATTAGTTTTCTTGGTAAGAGAGTACTATACGCTAACATAAGGTATTAAGTTTCACTTTAAGCTACAGCTAAATATACATTTTTCATGCATTTGACTTACGCCTACTTAATTTTGGGATGTGATGCTATAAATTGAGTAGCGATCGCTTCTATCTCCTTTCTAGACCTGCTGCAGTTTTCCACGACTGTCTTGTTCTGTGTTCAGACAGCGCTGGTATCGGGGCTCTTGTCCCGCTCCGATGGAAGCACACCGGTGGTGTTCCCTCACACGATCCTTCCTGCACTGAGGGCAGCTCCTCCTTGCTCCCAAAGGACACAGTAAGTGCCCACGCATCGCACGAAGCCATACGGGAGGAAGGCAGTAGATCTGAGGAAGACTTAGAGAGCTCTTCATGCCTGTTTTCTGAGAAACTTGTCAGCAAGGAGTGTCCTTCCTCTCCAGAAGGGCCCTGAGGGCCGCTGGAGGAGGCAGGACCCTGTGGTGAGCTCCTGGGATCACAACTCTGGCTGCAGGAACCGCGGCCTTTGGTAGCACACCTCACACTGAAGTTCGAGTTCATACAGTCAAGGGCTCCTCCAGCCCTCCTGGAGCGAGCCTGAGTAAGAGTCAGCCTCTTCTGAGCTTGAGGTTTCCTCGTAAGAGAGCCTGTTTGTTCAGTCCAGACTTAGGCCAAAGTAGCTTGAGGTCTGAGTGAGCAAACACACAAGCAATAGGGGACATTCAGGGGATGAAGCCGAGTGTCGGTTTGTACTTCAAGCCAAGATGTCTGTTCAGACTCACTCTGAGAGTGCCAAACAGCTCTGTGCCAGCATCAATCAGATAAAGGCAGCTCAATACCTCCTGCATCTCCCAGGCATCCCCAATGTGCTCCAGGCCCAGCTCTGGATCCTGAAACAACTGCACTAATTATGAACACTGAGCAGAAACTCATCAGAAAGAGCAAACAGAGGGTCAAAGAGCAACACGACTGTATTTCACCTGTTGATACCGCTTCTCTAAAACATGAAACTTTTAATAACTTATGTATTAAATCATTCTAAATGAAGCCAAGTCAGCTCTAAATAAGCAATAGATTTCCCATTATGAAGTCAGTGGGAGCCCTGCACGTTGCCAGGGCAGGATTTTACCCATATACGAAAAAGACAGCTGATGTGGGGGCTGCTGTGCACACTTCCCTCCTGTAAGATTACAGTGATGTTATTTTGTGCTCCTAACTTTTCAAACAAAATGTCTTTTCTTCCAAAGCATCTTTTCAAACAGGAGGAAACCTCTACCTTCACAAGGAACAGCCTTCACTGCACACTTCAGGTTTTGTACAGCCAGAGGCACTGGTGCAGGGGCAGCCCTGTTGAGAAGCCCACCTTTGATGGGCAAAGTTACAGAATTAAGGACTTACTTTGTTTGGTTTTACATTCCATCCACTTCTTAAATCTTCATAATGACTCTGCCTTCAGCATAATGATGTTCTAAAACCAGATCACTACTGGTGTAGGGGAAGAGGAGGCAGAACATCAGTGCATCCTTATTACAACACATGTATCCTTTTGAAATGCTCAGTTGATTGTGCGTATTTCAAATGGCTAAGCCATATATTCCCATGTAGCTGCAAATCTCAGGACAAATCCAAGAACTTTGAACTTGTCCAGTTTCAAGTGGAGGCGACTGTCCAACTTTAGAAAGGCCATGCTTTGGGTACTCACCCAAGAGAAGCCAGGAGACAGCAGATGTTCTGGCAGCTGCTGGCTGCCTCGCGCTGAGGGAGCTGGGCTGGAGGAGAGCAGCCAGCTCCCTCCAGATGGAGCAGACAGCGGAGAGGCGAGTGGGAGGCTGTGTGAGGAAGTTAGATAGCTCCAGATAGCAAAGGACTGATGATGTGTGGCTCCACATCACCTAACCAACTTTCGAAAGGCTGCACAAGAGAAATAACCGCCAGTCTGCAGTTAACCTGAGTTCAGTGAGAAGTCTTCTTGTCGTGGGAAAATCTATAGGAAGGAAATATCTTTGAGAATGCATGATAATGTAGCATGATAACTATTTTTTATTTGAATGTATTTTGGACAAATGCATTCCTTGCAAATGAGTTACCCAGGCCTTGCCAAATATGCAGCAAAACAGTTATTATAGCAAATTACACCATCTTCTAAACACCTCTGTTTTGGCTCTTAGTCAACTTATTTTGCAATAAGGCTTTATTATTATTATTATTAATATTATTGTCTAATATTGCTGTATTTGCTGCTTTGGTTACCATAGAAATAAATAATATTGTGAACAACAACATGCATACAAGAAAATTTCACAAGAAGAACACCCTTGTTAATGAAGACCTATATGTCTGGTAATTCCTAACATAGTTCTCAGGTCTGTTGATTCGTGTCCTCATATGCATTTTATTATGAGCTTTATATTTCATTTTAAACTTCTAAAAATAAAGAAAAACAGCTGAAGAACATTCTTTTAAATGGCCAGATTTTGGCTAGAGGTTAACACAGGCCAAAAGAGAACACAGATCTGCCCTGGAGCTCTTACAGTGGTTTTGTTTTGTTCCAATAAAAAGATCCCTATTGCAATCCACTGAAGGTCATAGAAGTGCAGTCCTTATGGACCAGCCATATTCCTCATGTAAGGCTGTCCTGCCCTCTGAACCTTCTCTACTCTGAGACCAATCGAAAGTGTGAAGGCAGGATTGTTGTCAGTCATGATAAGGCTGTGCATTAAGGAACTCGCCCAAAGTTTACTGAAGTGAACTGAAAGACTATTGACTTACAGTGGGCTTCTGATTGTACCCCATTTTCTTCTCTCTGGAGCACATGTGTATGTTTACAGGAGCATGGGGCCAAACCATTTCCTCCATCTATCAACATTTGAGCTAAATGTAATTCAGATGAACCAACTGCCCGACTTTTTGAATGCTTTGTGATAAGAAAATAGATCTTAGGTTTCATTGCAGATGTTCATTTACGATCTATTTTGTTTATAGTTGTCCTGACTGTGTTTCTAGGTCAGCACTCTACCTACTCTTAACACAGACTCTCATTATAGTGTCTCCACTTTATGTTCACTTATCTCATGGTATTTGTTACAACTGAATAAGTATCCTTCAGTCTGTAGGTTAGTTTGCTATTGCTATAGATAAATTTGCTATTGCCTCAGGGAGTAAAATGAATTATATCTGAGTCTGTTTTCTAAAACAGAGCAACTTTTGACCGACCTTTCAGCTGGGGTTACTAAAGGAAAAAGAAGAGGGAAAAACATATTGTCAGACTCCCAGAGCAGCTGTCCAGGTAGCTAGTTTCCAGAGGATTTGTTCCAATTCAGATTCCACTCACCATGTCAGAGTTATTCTCACTGGAGTTAAAGAACCAGTCTCCGTATCTGAAAGCTGAAGGTTGTAAATCTCCCTTGCGAATGTTGCCTATGACAGGGAAGGAAAGACTTGCATAATTACCACTTGTACTTCCTCGGCGAACATGAGCTCAAGTCTGAAGCAAGGAGTTGGGTCAATAAAACATCAAGGTCTGAAAACTACAGGAAAAGACCTGTCCAGCTCGTATGATAAGGAATTTGTTCTTGGTTACAAAAAAAAAAAGAATATTCTGGTGGAAGCCTCTTCATCAGACCTAAGCATTGTACAGGTATTCTTAAATTTTCTTCCAGATTACCAGCAGTTAGCGCAATTTACAGCTAAATTAACCAAAATAGCTCACAATCTTCCTTCCTGTATATGAAGCATATTGCAATCAATATAGTTACTGTGCTAAGACACAGAGAATGTGTAGTGATGTGACCAGTGTCTTTGAAACAGTTTAGGAATATAAAATCAGAGAGCAGTAGCACCCTGTTTCCAGGAGTGATGCTGCTGAAGTCAGGAGGAATTCCTCAAAGAATATCATCCTTTGTGCGTGAATGAGAGATATCAGTGCCTGGCATTTTTTGGCTATAAGCATCCAGATAACTTAAAGAAGAAGAATGCAATTACTTGTGAGTAAAATTTTTACAGGACTTAGGTTCTGAAATCAATTGTAAATCCTTTTTGGGTTAACATGACCACTCACAATCATAACTATACCTCTCCTAGTCCTTGTCCATGTCTGTTCTTTACATATATACTCTAAGGGAATTATTTTGTTAAAATGTTTACATTTTGCTGCTACTCCATCTGTTCTTCTCCATTGCAGTCATAGGGGCACGCAGATCTGATTTTTCTACTTTTCTGCAGTGCTTTTCCCATTTTTAGCTTTAAATTTCCTCATGCAGAAGTACCATATGCAGTCCTTGAAAACTGTTTTGAAGGAATCTGTGATTCTTCATCTGCTTTGCCATCTTCTCCAAAGGTGTGTTGAGGACTTCGCACAACGTGGAAGGAGGCACATAAGGTAAGAATGACTGAAATTAAACACGTGTTTCAGGTGTGGATTATCCTGATGGGATGGGTCCTGTGCTCAGCAGTGTTGTGTGATGATGCTCTCCTTCCATCACTTGCTGTGTAGGATTTGAAAATAATCAGCATCTTGGAGAACGGAGGCTGAAATACAGAAAACCTTGTGACATTTTCCTAATACATTCATACATGTATTTTCCTAATACATTCATTCATACATCATGAGTGTCCCAGAGAATTGGGCGAATCAGGCACTTTAAAATAGGTTCTTCAGAAGTGACAGTGCTTAAGCGCTCACTTTCCTATTCAGTTTGGCTCAATAATTATTTTTAAATTCTGCATACAAACTATGAGACGTTTGACCCTGCGTGTTTGTTAAATTCTGGGTGGGGACTGAAAAATTGGAATGAAAAGGCATTTTCTGAAAGTGATCTGTTGGACCTTGACACCACGGCCACTTCTGAGAAGTCTTTTGATTACTCAGTGACAAAGACAGTAAACTGTAGCCTGAAAATAAAGCAAATGAGATGTTTGAATTGAGTAATTCACAGGAAAGGAATGGTGCCTGGATGGGTAATAGCCCAGTACTTTCATGAAGGTCAAGCACCTGGGGAATGGGACAAATTTATAAAATCAGATGGTTGTACTTTGCGATTTTGTTTCCTATTTGCGTATCCAAAGCATGTGAAAGCTGCTTCCTTTAGCTGTGTTATAAACAAACTGGCACTGAAAAGGTGATAGTTTGGATGTTACGCACATCCCCCTTGCATTACAGGAATTAAGATGAAAAGGACGCTTCCCTCTAGTGCTGCATCGAAGTACAGTTTTGTAACTATGCTACACAGACAAGATTACCAATTCTTACTAAACATTGGACATCAACATAAAATGAGTAACAGATTTTTAGGAAGAGCTTTTTGACAAATATTTTAAAAATCTGATTTCACTTTGAATTAGCTTTCAAAATCCAGTCCAGATATATGTAAAGAATATAAAATGTAAATATATTTTCTAAAGCAGTACAGCATGTGAAATTTATGAATTGTTACAAGCTTTGCTAATACAGCTGAGTGAAGCTTAGTCTCAGACCAGATAGAATCTTTTAGATAAATCATTTATGACTAGATGACTTCTTATCCAAAAGTCAAATATGTGATCATTTACAGAGGTCACTGGCTATATTCTGCTCTGTGTTCCATAATCAGCTGAAATAAACCCCAGGAGTCCCTCCTGATTGTATAGTCACAGGGTCACAGTATAATAAAATGCTATTCATGTTGTATTTCAGACAAAGAACGCTCCCCCCAGAACTATTCTGGTCTCAGGGACAGGACTGTCAATATCCAATCCTCTACAAATGGCAAGTATTAAGTCCAGTATATTGAAGAGATTCACCCTACATACTTAGTGGCAAAAAGCCCTGCTGTGTCACACATTTAACTATTTAAGTGACTTTTAAAATGTATATTCTATATTCTTCTTTTCCTACATAGGGAGTCATGTTGGGATTTGTAATTAAAGCACTTTTTTGAGAAAGAAGAGAGATACTGAAAAATTTGGGAATATTTTTCTAAGGAACACAAATAGGTGTAGTGGGATAGGGAAGAAATGTTACTAGCTTCTACGGAAATAAATAGAGCATATTTCTATGAAACACTCATGATATCCTACTCATGATAATATGACACTCACACCAGTATTGTCAAAAAAAAAAAGAATAAATAAAGTCACAGGATGACGGAAATGCACGGAAATGCACTTTTGCTTGAGAAGTAGGTAGAGTACTAGCCTCTGGCATTTCTGTTATTCCATAGAAACACATGTGGCTGATCAGGAAAGCACAATAGTTGTTCTGCATAAAGCCTTGCAGAAATGAATGAGATTCTGTTTTCCTATGGAGTTCACTTCAAGCCACAGGTCAGTACCTCCACCCCTGCACTGGGTAAGCTACTCAGTGATTCAGATGTTCTAGAAGGAAGTGGTTTATGAAGATATTAGCACAATAGCTGCTTAAATAAAGAAAAGTTGCTAAGCTGGCAATCCGTAATAAAGACGATCAGATAAACTAGAGTGTGATGACTATTACCGTGCAATTAAGTGGCTACTTCTGTAGCCATTCCTTTGCTTGTCTGCTTTGTTAAAAGTGATATCATGGAGTCACCGCTGTGCTTTGAATTATAGGTTATTCCAGCCTGCTCGGATGGAAGAAATGCTGTGACCAGGACAGATGCCAACGAGGCAGGGCTGGGCAATTACTACAGCTGTTCAAAGAAACCCACTGGGCAGTAATGAATACCTGTCATGCTCTCCCAGAAGCAAAAATACAGCTACTTGACAAAAAGGCTGACAGTGTTCTGTGACATTATAGAGAACAGAAGACCTCCAATAGCTATCTCCAATAGCACGATAAACTGTTTGGATGATTTTTCTCTGCCTTTAAATGAAGAACCAGAACAAGAGGCACACATACACCCTTTGTGGACTTTTCTGCCCAAATACAAGTAGGCTGGAGAGCAGCAGAACCCTCACTGTAGCAGCCCTCATTCGCTTCATTGGCAGGCCCTGCCCGAAGCATGGGGTGCTTTCACTTTCAAGGTTACACCATGAGCATTTTTTGTCAGGTCACTCCTCAAAAGGTGACAGTCTTTAGGCTCTTAAACAGCAGAAAACAATGAAAGGAAGTCAATGAAAAATGAACTTCCAGCTCTTCAAGCATGAGTTAGTGATTTGAGCAGGGGAAGCACTTGCCATAAGTACCAAGTCTACATGCATTGACCCCGTACAGAGTCTCAGCGCCCATGGGAGTGCTCAGCCTGGTCCCTTGGCTGCACTGCACCTTGTGTTAGTCACCGTGGGCAAACATTCACACAATCAGAGCCGTTGCCAAAAGTTTTCACAATTTTTGTTTAAACTGAGGAAAATAATGTAGGGCTGAAATGAGACCTTAATCATTCCAAGAAAATGTAGAGATGAGAGTACCACCAGGGCAAGTCAGAAAGTGCCTAATTAAATATTGAAAATGAAAAGTTCAGAGTTAATCTAGACCTTAAATATCTCCTTAAAATGAGTTGTCACACACTGTTATTACAAATAACTGGTAAGAATCAGTTCACGGATTATTGTGGAGCTGGAAAGATAGGGTTAAATTTATCGGATACGTTGCTTGGGGTGCATAGACTGATAGCTATGCTCAGGATTGTATTGGCTTTAAACAGTCACAGGCAAATACACATTGGCTTAGCTGTTATGACATGTCTTTAGTACTAAGGAAATGATGAATTATCTAAGCAGTCTTTAAGATAAGTGTCATATAAGCTCTAACCAGGCTCCCTCCTCTCACTCTTAAACACGCCTTACTGATGATATGTCTGTGTGCACAGATTTGAAGAAGTGCTCAGAGATATTTCAGGTCAGAGCACCAGATAGCATCCACCTACATTCCTCCTTGAGCTATGTAGACTTTGGGGATCCCAAATCCTGCAGTTATCCTGCTTGGATAATCCTTGGCTAATCCTCCCTGGGGAGCAGTGTGGCTCAGGTGTGACACAGCCCCACGCACATGGCTGTGACCATGTCAGGAGCAGCTGTCACACTGGTCCATGCTCATGGGGCGCCCACAGTACACTGTTCTGTCTTCCTCTTCCCACATTCATGCCTGCTCATGGTCTACTGGTTTGCCAACAGTAAAATCTGAGAGCAGTGCCTGTGCTGGTGTGGAGCTGGCGTGGCAGAGCTCCCTTCACTGTCATCTCTGGAGAACGAACTCTGTGTGTACCTTTATGTGTGATGTGTGTGTTGGGCAGAGGTGGGCTCGGGCCACTCAGGAGAAACCTGTAAGAGCCCTCCAGAGTTTATGGGAGGTGCCTTTGGCCTCAGTGAAAGAAGGCGCTGGTAGCATGAGGAGAGGGAAAGTACTCTGTTGTTAAGGAGTGGTGGTGGGATTGTTTATTTTTCCTCCCATAAACGTTTTTTTTAAGGTCCTAATGGAAACAAAGCAAAGTATTATTCCTCTAAAAGCACTATTCTTTAAGTAAACCAGACTCGCTACTTGAAACATTCCAATGACACATGGTGGCAGGAGGGGGATGGCTGCGACATGGACGGGAGAGGTATCCCGAGATAAAGACCCTGAGCTCGTATGGCACAGCGTGAGGGGACGGGGCAGGGTGGAGGAGAGAGCAGCAAATGCTCCTGGGGCATGAGAGAGCTCTTTGGTGTCCACCTTTAATGTTCCTTTCCAACGCAAATGATTCTATGATTCTGTGACCCTGTGACTACCTTCTGCAGCCTTGTTATTTCAGAGCAGATTGCCAGAATCTCCCATTTCAGGGTCTGTATGAATACAGAAATTGCCCGACAAACAGCAGCCAACATCACTGCAAGGCACCAGCACCAGCGTGCAGCAGAAGGTGTCTTTGGATCACCTGGCACATGACCTGAGCTGACTGCTGTCAGTCCCTGTGCCCACTGACGGTGGCATCTGTGGGCATCCTGCTTCAAGAGCCTTTGGTTAGTTCCCATCTTCATAACAAACTCCCTCAGATCTGTGTTTTCCCCCCTGACCAAATACACCTGTGCAATGAACCCCGGCTGTGATCTCAGCAGCGGCAGCAAGGTTCAGGGGCTGCAGGGGAGGATGGAGTGAGAAAAACTCACCTGTTTTGCAAATTAAAAACCAAAATTGAGTCTGCAACTGTCCTTCTCCAGTTGATAATGCAAAGAAATGTGGAGTATTCTGAGGAGGCTACCTGTTGGCAGTTTATTACTGATAATAATAAATTGCAGTAGCCATCATCAATTCATATATGAAGTGGTATATTCCTTTCCACAGTCTTTGCAGGTTTGTAGATTGGTGTATGTACCAAATCTGTGCGACTTCACTACATGGTAAACTTTCCTTTGTTGTCTGCTGCCCCTTACTTGCATCCCACTGCCCCATCGGACTCCGGCTGTAAAAGACAGATGCTGGGCTCCGCTCTGCAGTGGCTGCTGCCCCCGATGTCCTGGCTTCTTTCAGCATCGTGGATTTGGGGGAAGCGGTGGGAGACGGGGGATAACATCCACACTCTTTTCTTTGTCTTCTGGTCTTTTCACTTGTTGAAGTTTCTTCAGCTGTCATGCAAGCCAGAAATACAAAGCAATTATTTAAAGAGAGAGTTTCTCATGCTATTTCTCACTTCTAGGGGCTGAGGATATAGGAACATAAAAATAATTGCAAGATTTGACCAAAAAAAAAATCACTTTTGGCATTTCTTTTGCAATTTAGCCCTCTTTTTCACAACAGGGGCGTCTGTAGAAGAAAGCAATTGCATGTTTTAGGAAAGCAAACAGCCTTAGGAAAATGCACATACTACTTCAAGGCAGTTACATCTATGTCTCTTGAAGCTTAAAAATGAAAAGTGATCCCCTGGGCAGGTGTCCCCAGGTGGTGGGCAGAGAGCACGTTAGGTGCTCAGAGCAGCAGGGCCTGTCTGCTTTGTCACATGGTCTCCGTGGTGCTGTGCATGGCCCTCACCCCAAAACCATACATGTGGGTGGACTGTGCACAGCAACCCTGAAGCAGCTGCAGGAGGGTTCAGCCTTTACAGGGTTCCAGTGCAATGTATGATATTCCCTATGTCATTGATACAAATGCTATGAAGACCTAAAGAGACACACAGCAAATGACCTTCTTTCCCAGACAGCTCTGCTTCCCTACAGGTTCCTCGTGATGAAGCCATGTGCCATCGGCCTCTGACTGGCTGTTTGCCATTGGCCAGCGTGAAAAGACAGAAATCACACAGCAGCACTGCATGCGGCAATGAACACATGCACGCAGCGCTCTGGTGTGACAGTCCTTAGTTAAAGAGCATTATTCTGCGAAAAAATAAAATGGCAGAAATCCATCCGAGATACCAGAAATAACTAAATTCTGTCTTACAGAGAACTATTGAGCCACCAGAGCTATGGCAGACCTCCATCCCTATAATCAGCTGCTTTGCTCTTCTGGGTTTCTGTTGTTTGGATATTCACCAACACCTTTGCACTTCCTATTGCATTACTGAGCAGTCTGGGATTTTTTTTTGTTTGTTTTTCTTTCATTTTTCTTTCTTTTTTCCTCATGAAAATGCTCGGATGTTGGCAGTAGGCACATGGCACAACTGTCCCATTAACTGTGGTGCTCCATCACCAGCAACCCCACAAACCCACAGCTTGGGCAGCACCAATGCCTGTAACGTCAGCGCTCCTCCCTCTGGCCCCCTCTAGCTTCACCCAGCTGGTTTAAATAGCGAGGAGAAATTAAAATTCTTCAGGCCTTGCAGGATGTTTGGATTTCTGCCCTTTATTTCCACTTCTGTGAGCCACGGTTTGAAAATGTGCCTGTGATTTATTCGTCCCCCAGTCCGATTGCTGTGTACAGCAGCGCCCGCCGAGCCCACAGCATTATGCCATGACCCGATGCCGAACATCGCTCGGGAACAGCTCGGGGCTCTTTATTAGCTGATTTCAGGCGATCTTTCCTGTTTTACGGCGCGGCTCCTCCCCTCTTTCCAGATTTCTGCTATTCTTTCCTAATTCTAGTGATTTGAGAAATGACCTTTAACCCACGCAGTCTGCAGACTCCTAAAGGGGATAATTGAAATGCCACAGTAAACCAAAGGCAATAAAATATTATTTACCAGGCATAAAACTAAGGTTGGCCTTCCCCACAGCAACGAACCCCTTTATCTCCCCCTCCCCCTATACACCCACTTCCCACTCCGGGCGCCCGGTGCCGCACCTCATTACCCGAGGAGCGAACAGGGGATGCCCTATGGGACGGCTCCCCCGCACCGGGCACCGAAAGGAGCCGCAGTGCGGGGCTGCGGGGGGGCAGGAGCCAGGGGCTGCGGGTGAAGGGAGCTTTGCCAGGGGACAGCACGTACCCGGCGGGCTGCACCGCAGCGGGGGGACAGCTGCGGCTCCGGTGCGTGTGCAGCGGGGCTGTGCCGTACCCCCCCACCCGCACCGTCGGACTGCAGAAGCGATTTTGCACCGGAATAGATTTGAAAGAGTGAACGCATTTGCCGATAGCGGGACCGCTCTCGCTGTCTATTGGGGTTTCCCAGCGCTGCTCTGATAATGCTCCCACCCCCACCTCAAACCCCCCGCGGTCAGCAGCGCCGGGCTCGGGCGCAAGGCAAAACTTTTGTCCGAGAGCTGCGGAACGGTGAAACCGCTCTGAAGTACAAAGGGGCCGCGGAGCCCTCGTCGCCTTCACCTCTCATTGGGCCGTGCGTGATTGAACCCGAACAGCTTTGTCAACAACCTGCCAAATTTACAGCGGAAAAAGACGCTGGAGAAGGAGGAACCCAAAACGTCGAGGCCGTTCCGTCCCCCAGCGTTCGGCGAACGGGGCTCGCGGTACGCGACGCTGTGTCACATTGCACCGCCGCCGCAGCCCCCCCGGCCCGGCCATGTGCTCCGCGCACCGCCCGCACGTGGGTGCGGGGGCAGCCCCGCGGGTCCCGACAAAACACCGTGGCACGGGGCACGCAGCGCCCACCCCGCCCGGGGGGGCTCCCGCGGACAGCACCCAGCGCTGCCACGGGGTG